>NC_077234.1:46827628-47013709 GCF_027887165.1 Monodelphis domestica
CAGGAATTCCTCACTAAACTGAAATCCAAGATCTATGTCCCATTCCATCAAAAAGAGTTCATTTCCATTCTCCACCAAAGAGACTTCAACCTGGGTCTAATTATCATGGCTAACATTAATATTGACAGAGGCCAACTAGGTGGCTCAGTAGCTTGAGAGCCAGGTCTAGAGACAGGAGGTCCTGGGTTCAAATCTGACCTTAGATGGTTCCCAGTTGGGTGACCCTGAGCAAATCATTTGACCCCATTGTCTAACCCTTACTACTCTTCTGCCTTAGAATCAATATTCAGTATCAATTTCAAGATGGTAGCTGATGATTTAAAAAAAATTAGTCACAATATTATTATAGCAACAAAAAGACAAGGTAGACTCACAAGAAAAATGTCTTCTACTTACATCTATTCTCCTCAGTACCAATACTTAGCCACAACTTTGTCTCTTTTTGTATCTTTGCAAATGGGGCATTAGAGTTAAGGAAAGACCAATGCTGGCTCTATAAGTCTAGTGGTTAGAGCCTGTTAGAGTCATGGTAGCCCAACCACTGTATGCAGTAGAAACAAGATTGATTTTATTAGCTCAGGGAGTCAACCTAGACTTAGGGGTAAAGAAAGAAACTCGGGAGCTGGCCAGTCTTGGGTTGGAAGACGATACCCTGCCATACAAGTCACTCCGCTCTCGCTCTTCCCTAATCTGAGAGATGGGAAGAACGCTGCATGTATTACCTATCTGGTAGGAAAATACCTTCACAATGAATTAGAGGTGCCAGACAAAAGCGTCTCAAAAGGCAGAGTGCCGTTTTCAGCTTCCAAAGCTTAATGGCATTTCACTCTCCCCACAATGACCAAGACCAGCCACCCCATTCCACTGGAAATAAAACTGAAAAGCTACCATGGACAGGGGCTTCTCAGACTGAACCATTCAAAGAAACTGGCAGATGAATCTCTGACTACTCCATCTATAAATCCAGGTTCTTTCAATATTAGCTGTGGGCTGTCCCCGACAGCATCAGAAACGTCCAGGAGGGAACATGGCCCTAAGTCTTCGTTCTGGCAAAGAGGTTCAAAATGACAGGAAGCAAAAGAACATTCTCTAAATGATGCTTCTGGAGGGGAGGGAACGCGTGTCCCCCACCTATCGCCAGGACTGTACCCTGAAGTCCCTGGGTAGTGGGACTTGAATAATTCCAGGGATGGGGAGCCTTAAGAAGCACTTTCCCAAAGTAAGAGGAGAAGCCCTAAGTTTTTTAACAGCAGGAATAACAGTGGAAAGAATGCTAAAGATGAAGCCAAATGGCCAAAGCTTGGTCCTAGCCCTGCCACTTACCAGGTATATGGACTAGATTCAAATCCAGGCTTTGCTCCTTAGGACTCTCGTAATGCAGGACAAGGCAATTGCTTTGACTATCCTAGCTTCCTCATCTACTCATCAAAAATGACATTAGCATAGATTTGGAGGTGAAAAGCACCTTGGAGAGCTAATGAAGCTGAAGGGACCTAAGGAGGTCCTTCGTTAACAGAAAAGGAAACTGAGGCCCCAGGAAATGAAAAGATGTGACCAACCTGAGTGAACCAAATTTCATTCCAAAAGAGCAACCATTAGGAACCATGCCAAAATAAAAAATTTCAGTCCTGGTTCCACTCTGATGCCTTGTAACCTCTTGTCTCTTTAGGGTTCACTCCTTTCTTTTGCCATTAATTTCTCATTTTCCTTCACATTCTTCCCTTCCTTATCCGATCTAATATGTTCTCTTTTTCACAAAAGTAGAGTTGATATTCAAATCAGTGTTCATAACATTAGACTGTACTGATGCTATTTGTACCACCCTCCCTCACGAGGTACCAATGAGATGGATGATGCAAAGGATTCAGGAAACCAAAAGGAATCAATTAAACAGACTTTGCCCAAAATGATCAGAATCAACAAGAGAAGTGGGCACCCTTTGTGTTCCGTGAATATTCCCACTCCCTGCCCGGACTAAAAGGCTTTTCTATTTTTGTGAGTTCTGTAGCCCTCTCTAAGCACTACACCCGCTGATGAGTCTCAAGTCAAACCTTCATGGCTTGACTCCTGCCCTAGTGGTCACCTCGAGTTAGGAGGACCCATGGCAGTGTTCACACACAAACAGATCTACAAAGTCTATCCAGACCCCATCATCAGGGTTCTCTCCTCCATGAAGTTCTCTGGCAGCATTTCATCCAAATATTCTCTTGCTCTACCTTGGAGACATTCTGTATATGTAGTTCCCCAGTCCCATCCCCCCAAAAGGAAGGAAACTCTCTGAGGACCCAGGCTATTTTTGTTCTGGTATCCCCAAGTGGATTGAATTGAATTCTGAGATCAGGACAAAAGAGTCAATATGGCAACAATGAAGAACCTGCTAAAATAAAAGTGATGCTAATCTGGAAGCCCTGGTACCTCCCTTCTTCCACCATCAAATTCCCATTTTCCATTCTTCACATTGAGGTCTTTCCTTATCAGATCTGACATTTTCTCTTTCCTCTTTCTCATTCCTGTCCTTTCATTCTCTAGCTAAAGTCTTTGCCCATACACTGGGCTCGGAAGTCCAAAACTGTGACTCAGTTGGACTCAGGAGTCCAACTTGGTGGCAATGCCAGGTACTCAGTGACTCAGTTTCCCCACCTGTAAAATGTGCAAGATGGAATCGATGGCTGCTAAAGTTCCTCCTCACTCTCAAGCTAAAGCCTCCTTACAATTGAACCTCACATTTAGGAGAAAAGAAGATCTGTTTTGATTTTTATTCAAGAGCCCTTATTTGCTATAAAAGCTTCTACGGTTATTGAATATAATTCTAGAGGCACAGCGTAGATCATTTTGGCGTATTACATTTGAAAACCTTTAAAACTTCATTTAAAAAAGTCCTTCCAATGTTCCAGCTGGCAAGTTTCATTATACCTTTGAGTTTCCAATGACACAACGCTCTAGAATTCTGTATGCTCGAGAAGGATACTAACATCAGCACCCAGATGGTAGGTATTTTAGTAAATGAAAATTCAAGATGACAATTGCCAATAAGAATAAATAAGAAAAAGAATTTAGCAACTCAGCCCACTGGGGAGAGGTTTTCTCCTGAATTTGAATCAAAAAGGAAATACTTACACAGTGAGGGAGCTTGTGTATCTAAAAATCTAAGCAGGACGTTCTGAAAGACAGGCAGGCTGGACCCAGCAAGGGAGGCAGAAGAAAGAGATTCCTTCTCATCCAAGACTTCTGATTCACCGCATCGCTACAGATTGAAAACAGAACAAGTTTGCCAGAATAAGGTAATTGTAGCAACATGGTTCCTTTGTCCTACCAAAATGTTATATGGCAAATGAAGCCCCAAACTGTTAACTATTGGTTATGCTAAGGGTAATAGACAACAATCTGTTTATAAAGGATGCATATGAATGGCAAAAGAAAAAACTCAACTGTGATCAGAATCCCAGAGAACCAGCTGGATGGGAAATTGGACCAAATTAGGCAACATTAGTTAACCCAGACTCCAAATCACATAGGCTATATCTATGTTTTTGTTGTGGTTCAGTCATTTTCAGTTATATCCTATTCTTTGTGCCCCATTTTGGGGTTTTCTTGGCAAAGATATTGGAACTGTTTTCCATTTCTTTCTCCAGCTCATTTTACAGATGAAGAAACTGAGGCAAACAGGGTTAAGTGATTTGTCCAGAGTCACACATCTAGTAAGTATCTGAAGCAGGATTTGAACTCAAAGCTGAGTCTTCCTGATTTGAGACCTGGCACTCAATCCACTAATACTAAATGTGTAAATAGAAAACTATAAATGTTCCAAAGCAATGACTCCCACCCTAGTTCCTTTAATGCTATTCTAAAATGATCATCAATGTGAGTACATATATAGGCATGTAAAAAAATTATAGACAGGCCTTCGGGTTGATTCAAAACAAACATTTTTGTGTTGACTCTTAAGTCATTATTACATTTGAAGATGTCTAAGAAAATGGCCTGGGACATGTAAAACCCAGTGGAATTGCTCCTTGGTTACGGGACGGGGGTGGGAGGAGAGGAGGGAAGAACATGAATCATGTAAAACCAAGGGAAAATATTCTAAAGTAATTAATTAAATAAATAAACTTAAAAAAAAAGAAAAAAATAGCCTGGAGACCATCTGCTTAGGATTAAGGTGAATCCACTAGGGAGGTCTACGGTCAGTCTCCATCTTCCTCTTCTAATCTTCATGTAAAATGTCCAAGTTGGATATAAGAAAGTGTGTATCCTTCTCAACACAGCCATTTGGAATGATAATGGTCAAAGCCAAGCAAACAAAAAAGCCTTACTTCTGCCTCAATTTCAGCCTGCCTCTTCTCCAAAAGTTTGGCCACGGCCATAGCTCGGTGTTTTCCAGACCTTTTACAGCTCACGGCCCACTCGCACAGCAAAGTCACCACTGCTTCATCATTTGGAGCCACCTAGCCAATAGGAAAGAATAATGGCAGCATTTAGGATGGGGGAAGAGAAAACCAGGGAGCAAAGACCTGGTGCATGAACACGTGTAAGACTTTCACAAGTATATTTCCTAACATAATTAATTATAAAGGGATCAAACTTTTACAGAAGAGAATAATTACAAGGAAATTAACTGGCAGTCATCAATAAAACCATTCAGATGTCTTTTCAGTGCAGGAGAAATAACAATCACTACTTGGAATCAGAGCACCTGGGTCAACATTCTTTCTCTGTCACCTATTTTCTTTAGGAGCTAAAAATGTGTTGGAATTATACTGAAAATTGTACTGAATTCTATGGTTAACTAGTCAATAGGATCACAGCTCTAGGGAGATGGAAGGGACTTCAGAGGCCATCTAAATCCCACCCTTTTGCTTTATAGGTGAGGAAACTGAGCCCACAGAGGCTAAGTGACTTGCCCAAGGTGACACAGAAAAGAAGCAGCAGAAGTGGGATTTGACACCAAAGCCAGTATTCTTCTCAAAGCATAAGTCCTTTTGGGGTCCCACCATATTCTGGGATTCTCCCAGCTATACCAAAGAGGTCGTTTCAGCAAGAATATGCTTTTCTACTTGAGTTAATCCATTGGGCAATTTACAAACATGGGGAGGAAAAAAAAAAAGCTTCAATTTCCACTCATTCATTCAACCAGCATTTACCTAGGGATTGCTATAGCAAAATAAAGCAGCAACCATGATGGGATGATCTCATGCTGGGAACAAAAAAACAAACAAACAAATCTAGCTGTTGGGAAAGAAACCATGAGCAGGACACTGTAGATAGCCAAAGGCATGAAGGCTAAACCCAGGACATTAGGTGACTGGCCAAATCATCACCAGAAGGAAAAGGACACCGATTGCATTACAATTTCCCTGGAAGGCTGGTTTTTTAGTATGCTATCATTCACAACCACATAGTGCAGGGAGGTGTGCAAGCCTTTTATACACGTGATCTCATTTGATTTCCCCAACAACCCAGTAAGGTTGGGTGCTTTTGTTATCCCCATTTTATAGACGAGGAAATTGAGGCTGAAAGAACTTAGTAACAGATCTAAGTTCCCACAGTAGTATCTGAGGCAAGATTTGAATTCAGTTCTTCTCGTATTTCCAGTACTCTATCCAATAAGCTGCCTTGTATGGGGCATAGCAGCCAAGCTGGAGCTTAATTTTGTCAAGCTATAAATGCCAGGCTGAATGAGGGTGCATTTTATCCTAGATGGAACAGCCTGAAGATTTGTAAGCAGTCAAGGCAGTGCCGTAGGAAGATAAAGTCCAGTACTCATTGGAGAATACATCAGAGAGGAGAAAGTCTACAAACAGAGAGGTTGGTAAGGAGGATCAGACTCAGGGTAAGGTGATAAAGTCCTTTAAGCAAATAAAGGCCATGGGGGTTCTAGGAAAAAAGAAATTTAAAAAATAAAAAAAATTTCCCCCCGCCAAAAAAGGCAGCAACAGTCAGAAAGGATATTAGAAGGGTCATGTATAAATAGTAAATGTTCTAATAGTGCCAAAAAGGAAAGCTAGGGTCCAAGAGACAAATGATCGAGCACTAGACATTCTAGGAGAAAAAAGAAGATTGCAAATAAACACCTCTTACAATCCAGGAAAAACCACCTATCTATCATTGGCTGGTTTTCATAAAGTTATATTTTCCCAGAACCAAAGCCATTGGAGTAGTTTACTTTCAGAGAAATGGGCCATCAGCTAAGAGTAAGATTTTATAATGCTAAGCAAAGATGGTCAACGAGCATTTATTTAGTGCTCATATACACAAAGCTGTTGTTATTCAGTCATTCGGTTCTGTCCACCTCTTCATGATTCCTCGGACTATACTATACTGTCCATGGGTTTTCTTGGAAAAGATACTGAAAGTCCAAGCAAGAGACAGAGAACATTACAAAATGTAAAATGAATGGTTTTGATTATATCAAATTAAAAAGGGATTGTACAAACAAAACCAATGCAAACAAAATTAGAAGGAAAACAACAAACTGGGAACATTTTTATAACAAAAATCTCTGACAGAGGCTCAATTTCCCAAATATATAAGTAACTAAGTCAAATTTACAAAGAATCGAGCCATTCCCCAATCGACAAATGGTCAAAGGATACAAATGGGCAGTTTTTACGTGAAAAAATCAAAACTATCAATAAGCACATGAAAAAATGTTCTAAATTCCTCCTGATTAGAGAAATGCAAATTAAAACACTATTAGGCTACCACATTACACCTAGCAGATTGACCAATATGGCAGCAAAGGAAAGTAATAAATGTTAGAGGGGGCATGACAAAATAAGGACACTAATACACTGCTGGTGGAGTTGTGAATTAGTCCAACCATTCTGGAAGGCAATTTGGAATTATGCCCAAAGGGCTTTAAATAAGATAGCCTGCCCATTGATCCAGCCATACCACAACAAGATAATAAGGAAAAATACTTGTACAAAAATATTTATAGCTGAGCTCTTTGTGGTGGCAAGGAACTAGAAAATGAGGGGATGCCCTTCAATTGGGGAATGGCTGAATAAATTGTGGTACATGTTGGTGATGGAATATTACTGTGCTGAAAGGAATAATGAACTGGAGGAATTCCATGGAGACTGGA
Source organism: Monodelphis domestica (assembly GCF_027887165.1). NCBI lineage: Eukaryota > Metazoa > Chordata > Mammalia > Didelphimorphia > Didelphidae > Monodelphis > Monodelphis domestica. The sequence continues at coordinate 46,834,716 of NC_077234.1, forward strand.
ACGACCTCCAGGAAGTGATGCAGAGAGTGAAAGGAACAGAACCAGAACATTGTACACAGAGATGGATATATGATGGCACAATGGAAAGTAATAGACTTTTCTACTAGTAGCAAAGCAATGACCCTGGACAATCCAGAAGAACTTGGGAGAAAGAATTCTATCCACATCCAGATAAGTAACTGAAGGAGCAGAAACACAGAAGAAAAACATAGGATCGATCACATGATTTAATAGGGATATGATTGGGGTTTTGGCATTAAAAGATCACTCTACTACAAATATGAATAATAAGTAAACAGCTCAGGGAGAGGGAAGAGAAGAAAGGAGGGACAGAACATGAATTGTATAACCATGGAAAAATATCCTAAATAAATAAATAATTAAAAAGAAAGAAAGAAAGAAAGAAAAGACCCTGAAGCAGTTTGCTATTTCCTTCTCCATGGGATTAAGGCAAACAGAGGTTAAATGACTTCCCAGGGTCACACAGCTAGTATTTGAAATCATATTTGAATTAAGGTCATCCTAACTCCAGGTCTCTATCCACTGAACCATCTAGCCTCAAAATCAAAGTTAGATTCGCCCATAGTAAACAATGGAGTAGGGTGAGGGGAAAGAAGCAAAATTTCATCTTCTTGAATTTGGAAAGAGAACTCTTACAACATATACAAATGAAATGAGGGCAACACAAAAGTGGGACCAGTGCAAGTACTACAAATTCCCCGACTAGGCATCTTGCTATTTTTCTATGTTCCTACCTACTCATTTTCAGAATGGATGTTCCCTGGCAGACTAGAATAAGAAATCTAGCCACATTTCCCACAAGGAAATTCACTGCTAGTTAAAGCAATAAATAATCTAATCTTTGCCTATACCTATGGTAAATCCCAGACTAGTAGTCCCTAATCATCTCCACTTTACCCCAAAGTGAATCCTTGGGAATCTCTGGACCAATCAGCAATTTATAACTGCCCCCAAGAAGACTCCCATATATACCATAGTAATTGCTAATTAGCCCTGTCCCTGGACCACTTCTGTAACCTCTTCTTTCCTGCAGTTACCCAGTTGGTGACCTCCTTTGATGTCGATGCCTGCCACTGCCGGCCAGAGATGGCTTAAACCGTTGTGTGGTTTTTCCAGGAAGGTGTTATCATCTCACAGTAAAAAAACTTGTGACCCACGGTTCCATTTATCTACCTAACCATCCCCTTCCTGAGCATCTATAACCTCTGCCTATCACCTCCCTCTCTGAACTTCTCTGTCTGAGTAAGACACCAAATTGTTACACAGTGCGATTTATGACCCTGAATAAAATGCCTCCTTCATTATTTATTGATTACTTAGTTCATCAGAGTTTTTGTGCAGGTTTGATACTATTAAATGCCATAGTTCATATTAAGAATAGAATTCAATTTGGTGGAACATTCATTGGTCCAAGAACCATTTAACCATCCTAGCCTAACGGAGGGGGCTTGGAGGAGGAGGGAAGGAAAAGAACATGAATCTTGTAACCATGGAAACATTCTTAATTCATTCATTAATTAAAATTTCAAAATAAATCACACCAAATATGAACAAAAACTTTTTTTGAAAATTTACTGGTTTCAAATTTAGGACACCGGTGTTCAATCAAATAAAAGACTAATACTAGGAGAAGGAGTTACTATTTTACAAAAACTGTTGGGAAAACCGGACAGTGTTGAAAAAGATATTATGTTTGGTCTGACATCTCACAGCAAATTATCTAGTGAAGCTCTAAACATTTATTTGGCTTCGAGGTAAAAAGATACATCATAAACCTCAATTTAGAAACGAATCAGAAACAAGAAATAAATTAGAAGAACAAGGTATAAATTACATTATAAGATAAGGGATGACATGATCACCTAAGAGAAAATGGATAATCTTTAATGATAGGAACCTTACGTGTTGCACAAGTTCAAATTCGAAATGAAAATGACTTTCTTGGGGAAATGTCACATAGCCAAGATATAAAAAGAATCGCTTTAAAATTATAAGACTAAGAGATATTCTCTAATAAATAAATGGTCAAAGGACACAAAAGGAAGAAACCTAAGCTATCAACTATCATATGAAAAGTGCTCTAAGTGACTAATAATTAGAGAAATGCAAATTAAGGGAACTGTGAGATCCTACCTCATATTAGTTATTTTTAACCCCTTATCTTCTGTCTTAAGAGTCAATAATACTGTTATCATTTCCAGGCAGAAGAGTGATAATGGCTAGGCAATTGGGGTTAAGTGGCTTGAGCAGAGTCCCATAGCTAGGAAATGTCCAAGGCCGGCCTGAACCCAGAACCTCTCCATCTCCAGGCTGGGTGCTCTATCCACCGAGCCACCTAACTACCCCTACTTCCCACTGGCATAGCTGGCAAAAGAGGAAATGGGGGGTGGGTGGATAACAAGAAATAAACAAGTGTTCTCTTGGCAGAATTACAAATTAGTCTAGCCATTCTAGAAAGTAATTTAGAACTACACCCCCAAAGTTACAAAACAATGCCCATTTGACCCAGTTCTATCACTACTAGGCTTAAACCCCATAGAAAATTTGAAAAAAAAGAGGGGAGAAAAAGATGAATATATACAAAAATATTTGTATCTGTTCTTTTCATGGCAGCCCAAAAATGAAAACTAAGGGGTGTCTCCTATCGGGGAATGGCCACATTGGCATTTGAAATAATAAACCAGGCCAGAAAACTAAAAAGGCAATATCAGTTACCAGAGAACTGATAAACATATAATTTAGAGAAAAACAATATATTTTTGGTCATGGCTAATGGAAGTTTTGTTTTGTAAGACTCTTTGTGTTTATGATAAAGGGTTATATTTTTCTTTCTTTGTTTTTGGACTGGGACAGAAGAGGCTAGTGGGAGGAGCAGTATACCAATTCATTTAAAAATAAATTCATTTTAAATACTTTTTAAACCCTTACCATCCATCTTAAAACAAATTAAATAGGGGGCAGCTGGGTAGCTCTGTGGATTGATACCAATACGCAGTATTGACTCCACAATGGAAGGTAAGAGTTTAAAAACAAAAACAAATTAAATATTGGTTGCAAGGCAGAAGAATGGTAAGGTTAGGCAGTGGGGGGGGGGGTTAAGTGACAAAGTCACTTAAAATCAAAGAGCTAGAAATATCAGAGGCCCAGTTTGAACCTAGAACCTCTCATCTCTAGGTCTGGCTTTCAATCCACTGAGTCACCTAGCTGCCCCTAAATAATTAAAAAATAAAATAAAATGTTATTGGTGTAAACCTTAAAATTTCTTAGACTTATAAATGTTGGAAATTTCACCATTGGGAAATTTCATACTTGAAAAATTTCCTATTGATAATGGGAACTCTATTGGAATGTGAACCCCATTGGCATGGGAGGTTCTTCCTCCTCCCTTCTTAAGATTACTTTAGGACAGAAACCTTTTGCTGAACAATGGAAAGGGCTTTGACCTATGCTTAAGCAGAGAACAGGAATTTCTTTGAGTCATGATTGATTTTAGAATTGATACAATAGAGATACTTGGAATGACAGAACCAGGTCTTGGAAATTACAATCTCCACCCTACTCAGTCCTAACAGGATTTAGGAAGGGCTGCAGCATAGATCAAAATTTAATTATTCCAATCTCTACCCTACTCAGGGTAACAGGATTTAGGAAGGGCTATAGCAAAGGATCAAGATTTAATTATTTGAGAATATGACCTTCAACATACATGTGCAAAGCCACAGACCTCTGAGCGGTCCTGGGTTAAGGTAGAGCCACCATTGGCACAGGGAAGACATGGACAGTGATTGGTAGATGTGAGAACTGAGGGGAGGGAACTTGGATGGTTTCCTTAGAGGGGTCTGAGGACCAGGGGGTGGTGGGTTGGAGAGTTTTGGCTCTGAGTGGTTGGAGAGGTTCTCTGAGAAGCTTGCTCTGAAGGAAGCTGGAGGTGGAGGCCCCTGAGACTGTTTCTCCATTTTGGTCACGTGAGTAATAGGGACTGATCTCCTTTCTTTGCCCCAGCTATCTAAGGGCTTGGGCCTTTTGGCCCAGCCTAAACAGAAGGGGTATTTAAGCCCTATTCCTTTCTCTCCCCTTTCTCTCTCCCTCTCTCTCTCTATCTCTAATACCTTTCTTCATCCTGTTTGTAATTAAACTCCATAAAAGGTTGACTGCTGACTTGAGTTTTCATTTAGGAATTACATAGCTGAATTCCTTGGCGACCTTAAATTAATATATATCAGTCTTTTAAAGTGATTTCCTTGTCACATTGGTTTCCAAACCATCTTGTAGCTAGTTTATTCAGTAAGCTAATTTAATGACTAGCCAAGTCCCTACTTTAATAGGTACGTTTAGTAGGATCACTGACTGACAAATGCTATAGAAACACTAAGTGGACTAATGATTTTAAAACTTAGAAAATCAGGAAGACCCATCTTCCTGAGTTCAAATCTAGCCTCAGACACTTACTAGCTATGCAACCCTAGAGGAGTTACTTAATGTGGGTAGCCTCAGTTTCCTCATCTGTAAAATGAGCTAAAGAAGGAAATGGCAAACCACTCCAGGATCTCTGCCAAGAAAATACCAAAATGGAATACCCCTCAAATGTAGCTGGAATGAATGATCACCAAGAAAAAATATACTAATTTAACTTAAGATCCATAGTCAGTTGATTTTAATGATCTCAACTGAGGGTAAATATAGCTTGACATATTGGAACAAGTGTCAGAATTAAGAGTCAGAAGGACCAATCCTTACCTATGTTAATCACAAGTTATATGATTTTGAATAATTAAATCACTTCATTTTTCTGAGCCTAACTTTCCTCACTTGTAAAATAAGGAGAATATCTGTGTTATCCAGGGTTTCTGTAAGGCTCCATTGGTAGAATATATGTCGAGCACTCTGCAAATGGTAACTCGTTGTGTAAATGTCAGTAATTACCGAAACTAGATGAAGGCACCTCATTGTGAGATCCAGCAGCGCTGTAATATACGTCTTATCATAGTTTCCAAGGCATGGGCATTCATTTCCAAGCAGGTAACTCCAATCGTGGAAGAATGCTTCTAAAAATATGTACAATGACACATTCCCTAATGGTTCAATTGATAGCAATCTTATTCTTTTGGCTATCTTGTCATTCAGAGAAACTTCAAGTTAACTTATCAAAAAAATCATCTTTCTAGCTAAATTAAAATGTTCTTTCTTGTGCCGAGTTACATTCTCACGACAGCAAGTCACGTAAAGGCCACAATGCTACATTTGATTAGAAAATCCTTTCTTGGATGGCTCAGCTCGAAAGATTGCCTATAATGAAAAATCTTCCCATTTTCCTTTTTTTGATGATTCGTTTCCCTAGCATCGGGGAAAAGAAACTCGAACTTGACAGACCGTCTTCGAAATTCTACAAGAAACATAGCCTCCAGTATCTAAAAATTAAAAAACCTTCAAATTAAGATACCAATACTAAAATTGTGACAAAGTAACTGCAAAAAAAATATGTCCAGCAAATTAAAATCCGTTAAAGGTCTATAGAATTCAAGTCTCTGAAAATGACAAAGAAGTGATTTCTCCAAGTGACCTAAATTCTCTCAGTCCCTTCTGTCTCTAGTTTGGGGCCCTCTTTGCCTTGGAACCAAGACACAGTTCAAAGGCCAACAGTCTCCTGTAGTACCTTACAATAATGAGGCAAAATGAGTCTAAACAAAGCATGGAGAAGAACCTATTTTAATGGGATTTAGAAAAAACATAATCAGGGTAATTTCTAAGTATCTGATGATAATTTTAATGCTTAATTTTGATAGTTCAAATTCTGGAATATTAATAACAGGATATAAACTTTAGAAAGTGATCTATTTGTACCATAAGGAATATATCTGTCCCTTCATTCTTATTCTCTAATAAATTATGGACCTGATACAGCCTAGACACAATTTACTCATTTTAAGTTCACAAGATCACAAATATTGACCACTAACACTTCATGCAAAAATGAGCATGATAAAAAAGATGAATATGGTAGAAAAGATTAAGAAGAGGTGACAAGAATATATAGAACTATACAAAAAAGATCATATTGTGAATTTTAGATTTACTCCACCCTGCTTAGTCAGGATTATAAATTAGAGATCAAGGAAGCAGCACCATCTTTTTTTTGCTAACAAATGGGAGAAAGGAGATGAGAGGCAAACTCAGATTAGCTAGGCAACTGGACATATGATTATGTGCCTTTTCTCTCTCCAACCTGCTTTCACTATCCTATAAATTAATAAATAATAAATTAATATTCCCCAGAGAATTTTAATTCCAACAAATTTCAAATATGCATTTAATACCACTCTGGTGACAGAAAGTGAAGAAAAATTCAGATGTCTCTAGAGAGTGTAAAAGCCAAACAACACCAAAAAAATCAACAACAAGATCTTGGCAACTGCTCCCATCACTTCCAGGCAAACAGAGGTAGCACAAATGGAATCAGATTGTAAATATACAATGATCACCGCAGATGGCGACTACAACCATGAAATTAAAAGACACTTGCTCCTTGGAAGGAAAGCTACGGCGAATCCGGATAATATACTAAAAAGCAGAAACGTCACCTCGCTGACAAAGGTCCACATATTCAAAGCCATGGTTTTTACACTAGTAATATGTGGCTGTGAGAGTCGGGCTATAACAAAACCTGAGTGCCTCAGAATCTAAGCTTTCAGATTGTAGTTCTGGAAAAGACTTCTGAAAGTCCCTGGGCCAGCAAGGAAATCAAATTAGTCAATACTTAAAGAAATGAATCAGACTATTCCTTGGAAGGTCACATAATGAAGCTGACGTTTAAATACTTTGACCACAGTATTTATTCTAAGAGAGAAGGTAAGGCTTTCAAAAATAGAAAGTACTAACCTGAAAATTCAGCCATCTTTGTGACCCAGACTAACTGTTATATACATAATAACTTCTTACAATAGAAGAATAACAAGTATCTCCCTTCCATTGACTATCTTCATCACTACTGAAATATCCTTACCCCATCCAACTAGATTTCCCCTAGGTACAAAAATGTCTAATAATGGCTCTATAGGTCAGAGTTTTGTGAACTTCTTGGAAGTAAGAATGAGGATTTCATTCATGATGATATCTGAGATTTTATTCAACAGATTCTTGGAAGGCGGGATTTTCTCCCCATTTCAATCCTAGAAATTTCTAAAAAGCATATTAGAGTCTCTATGGACATGACACATGAGGATTCATTCAAGGAACTGGTGATCTTTGCCTAGAAAAGAGAAGAATGATAAGGAATGGAGATGGAAGGGGATGTGAAAGTTATTTCAAATATCTGAAGAATATCCCAGGGAAAAAAGAATTACTTTTCTGCTGGATCACAAAGAGTTAAAACTAGAATCAATAAGTAAAAGTCCTAGAGGGCAAAGTTTAGGGACAATGGAAGGAAAGCCCCCAACCAATGGGCTGTCTTGGAAACTTTTCCTATCCTTAAAAATCTTCATGCAGGGACAACCTGAGCCCAGCTGGGTATTTAGTAAAAGGGAATCTGGCTGAGGTAGGGGTTGGATTGGATGGATCTAGCATCCTAAGTCTGAGATTCTGAGATAGAGCTCTTTAATTTAAAATAAGCCAAAGGTCACTCATTTCCATGCCTAGAAACAATAATTCTATCCCCTTAAGTACAAGCTGAAAAGTTTTCTCTGTTTGGGTAAACAGATCAAATTAAGACCTGAAAAATAACACCAGCTGGCTAGTTTGGTGAAAGCCCCAAGTTCTTCAGAAAACTCTTTTCTTTTAAAAACAGCTGTCACATTCTGCATTTGAATACATCTGTGTTCAGGGAGGTCCAAATTAAAGTTCGGTTAGTCATGAAGCCTTGGAAATCACTGTTTATACACAAGGAATGAACAATCAATCAACAAGTTTGCATTGAGCATTTACTATATGCCTAGCACCCTATCATTCACTTACAGACTCATCTCAGTAGAGCTGTCTCTTTTTTATACCCTTATTTTCCATCGTAGAATAGATAAGTGCCAGTTCTAAGGCAGAAGAGCTGTAAGGGTAGACTATGGGGGTAGTTAATGACTTACCCAGGTTCATACAGTTAGGAATGTGTTTGAGGTCCCATTTGAACCCAGATCCTTCCATTTCCAAGACTGGTGCTCTTTTCCACTGTACTGCCTAGATTCTTTTAGGCAGCCTGAAGAGGGTAAGGTTTGGAAACCCTCACTGCTATTCCCTCTGCCATGATCTACCTTATCCAGATCTTGGGAATGGGTCCCCCATTTCATTCTTCCCTCTCCCTTCCATAGACTATCGTCATCACTACTGAAATATCTTTACTCCATCCAACTGGATTTGGGCAAAAATGTCTAATAATGGCTCCATAGGTCAGAGTTTGGGGAACTTCTTGAAAGTAAGAGTGAGGATGTGTCTTTCTTTGTGCCCTCAAGGCTTAGCACAGTTCCTGGCACCTAGTAAGCACTTAGTTAATGATCACTGACTGACTGAAAGAGACTGTGAAATAGTTTATTTCCTCTTTAAATTGAAATCTATTTCAGAGGGGAATCATCTTCCTATTGCATTTGCACTAACCTTTTTTCTCCTTACTGCTAACATGATAAGAGCAGCAAGATGGAGCACAGAGCCTGGCGCCAGGAAGACCTGAATTCAAAGCCAGCTTCTTACTTGCTTACTAGCTGTGTGGTCCTGGGAAAGACATTTAATCATGCTTCTGGCTTAGAATCAATATTGATTCTACGATAGAAGGTACAGATGGTTGTTTTTTTTTTCATTAAAAAAAATAATAAACAGCAGGAAGATGAGAGCCAGAACAGAATTTGGGGTTGGGGTGAGGGGAATGGAGATGATACTTTCTCCACTAGAAGGGACCTCATACTCAGGAATGTGACTTTGAATTGACATGATCTTTGGAACTAACTGGAAATCAGACTAGAGTCAGCATCTTAAATATAAATCCTAAATGGATTTAAAAATATCAACATAAGAAGTCATACCAGGGGACAGCTGGGTAATTCAGTGGATTGAGAGCCAAGCCTAGAAATGGGAGATCCTAGGTTCAAACCTGACCTCAGACACTTGCCAGCTGTGTGACCCTGGGCAAGTCACTTGACCCCCATTGCCTAGCCCTTACCACTCTTCTGCCTTGGAACCCATACACAGTAATGATTCCAAGATGGAAGGTAAGGGTTAAAAAAAAAAAGAAGTCATACCATAAAAAAAAAATCACTTAGACCTCAATTTCTCCATCTGTAAAATGGAGAGGCTTAGATAATGTGACTCTAGCTTTAAATATATAATTTTGCAATCATGTGATCCTAATATACAATGTACTTCAAAACATATAAGGAAGAGGGAAATTACATTTGTCAGATCAAACATTTTGAGATTATGTATTTCAATTCATAATTAAAGACATTTTACAACTATTGAGCTCCACCCTGCTCAGTATATCCAGATCTCACAGATAGACAAGTCAAGGCAGATATTCCTGTCCTGGGTGACATTTCCCTGCATTCTGGCCAACCCCCAAAGCCAAGGACAACTTAGTCCTTCCATTTCAACCTAGCTCTCCTTCTCAGTAAATCGAAAATCTAATGACCAGGGAAATCTAAATCTGCTGCAAGGCTTTAAAGTATTTGTAACTCTCATACATCATCACAGTTTACTAACACCCATGCCAAAGTACTAAAAAATAATATGATGGAAATTACTTTATGTTTATGTGCTCAAAACTCAATCAATGTCAAACCCAAGTGCTTGCAAATATTTACACTCTAGGAAGTAAAAGCACATAAAATTGATTTGCAATTTAACTTTGGTATTTCTAGTTTCAAATATCAATTCTACATAAAATAAAAGGCATTAATATTAATCAATTTAAAATAGAGTAAATGCTCAAAATTCTGGACAAATTGGGCACAGGTAACAAGTCTAAATTATTAGAAAGTTTAAAGGATGGAATATCATTGGAGGAAACAGACTGCACTCCCAAAGTTTGTTTGGAAGTTGTCATTTGCAGCTTGGAACACAGAACACATTTTCCCACTGTATGTTATTGGTGGTTAAGTTCCCAGACCAGGGCACGAGAGACTATTTAAACTATAATGAAGCTGAAATAGACCTTATAATTGTTCGGGGCCCTAAATCCTCCCCAAATCTCCAAGATCTTCTCATCCTAAACCCAAAGCTTCATGCTTTTCTAAATCCCCTGGGCCTAGGGTTGAACAGGAAATGGGGTGGGCAGATGGAGACCAAGAGGAGTTCATCCCTCATTTTCAGAGGTCTGATGACATCAAGGGGTGATGTCTTATTTGTGAAAGGCTTGGATTTAAGGGAGGAAGAGTTGCATAAAATCGTCAGTCTCTCTTCCAGTCATCAAAGTCTAGAGGCAAAACAAGCATTAAGCTCTATCTGCTCCACAGTGCCACCTTCATGGCTGTTGGAACAAAATGTTCTCATCCATCCCTTCTACCTGAAGAAGTTTTCATATGCTTGGGCAGACATCCTCCTGGCTCGCCAAAGGCTTATGGTCTACTCTAGCCTGGTTTTACTGGGGTATGGCTCCTGGGCAGGTCATGGATAAGAGTTGGGTAGAAAATGGACATCAAAAGTGGATGAGCAGCCCTGAAAATGGCTTCACACCAGAGGTTAGCCCTCTCTGGACAGCCCGTACACCCTGATTGAGTGCAATATCCAAGTTAAGAAGCACTAATGACAGCCAAAGAAAAGGTCTGGGTAATAAGGAAGTTGAGAAGGGATATATCAGGAACCTCCAGTGATTTCCACAAGCCCAGGAAATACAATAGGAGAATTTCACTGAAAAATGGACTCAATGGCTAAACCATGTAGAAGAGAGATGAGTGATTTTCTTATTCACCTGATTTTTTTATTCACCTAGTATCCACCCAAAGTCAAAGTCACCTGACATAAAGAATAACAAGCTCCAGGAATAAATATCAGTATATATTTTAATGATTATTACAGCATTTTCTATCATTTATAGTTCAGAGGTGGATACTTGTGTATTTTTTAAATGTTTTTAGGAGACTGGTTTCCCAGGCTTATAGTAAGTACAGAGGCCATTCACTGGCCCATGTCCACTGCTGAATGACAGAATTTTTGACCTTTAGTTTCTAAAGTGGGCCGACTCGGACTTCCAAAGGAAATCCAGTAGCATTCCAACTGCAACTCACCATAGTTCAGACACCAAAGCAGCTTGAGCCCTACTATAGCTCTGGATTCCCAAGCTCAGGAGGATCCACTCATCTCAGTCTTCTAGTAAAAGGGGTCCACAGCTTTGCACCACCCCTCCCAACCCCTGAATTATTTAAAGAGGGTTTTTTTCCCCTAAAAACATCATGTTCATCCATTGATTTGCTTAAGAAAGACATTTATTTACGCAGCTCAGAAATGTTTATCTATTCCCCAAAGAGAGTAGACCTGGCCAAAAGAAATGTCTGCCTTCCTCTGCCCGGCTTCTCTCCAAATTTTAACAGAATTTAAATGAGTGGAGTTGGAATTAATGAGTTTTTATTATAAATGAGAATTCTATATACCAATAGAGAAGCAGTATTTTTTTTTAATTTTTGGCCTTCGTTAGAAGTCAACTATATTGATAGTTGACAGAGATAACATGTCAATTCTCCTCGACCTGGCTATTTCCCTCCCATTACTAATTAAAAAGCAATTCATCAAGTTGATGATCCAAATACAATTTTTCTTATTCTGTATATCTTATTAGCCAGCTGTACATAAAGCCAGCTCTGTTCAATTTAATTCAATAAACATTTAATTGAGCCCCCAACTCTGTCTGAGAGACCATGACAGTTGCTAGAGATTCAAAAATATTCAAGTCATCCTGTTCCTGTTTTCAAGTTCAGAATTTTTTACCCAGCAGGAGAGCAGATCCTGCACACAAATGGTATGACCGAGGGATGAATATGAGGACAAAGGAGAGGATCTGCTGTCCTCCTCTAACGCTCCTTCCTGTCTCCATCTGCCCTGACCATCCTGATTCTCTACCCTGCTCTGCCTTCCCCTTTGGTTTTGACCTGATAATTAACCCCTTCAAGTATACACTGCCTTTTGAACCCCTTGCTCTGTATTCAGATTTCTCTACCAAACCCCAACTGGTGGTGACCATTATTATTTACTTTCTCTACTCCTAATGATGTATTTCTGAAAACCATGTATATTTTCATATTTTTGGAGACAGCAGAGAAGGACCCATCAGAAAAGGAAAGATTAAAATTAGGGAGTGGGACTATGAAAAAAATAAATAATAACAACATAATAAAATGCATAAATAAAAAAGAAACAAAATTCCTTGGCAATATCCTTCATAGAGGACAGGATAAAAGACACAACTAGGGAGGAATTAAAGGATTTCTGTTCAGCAGGAAGGGCCCACTTAAGGTTAGATAACAAAGAGGCAGCCAGGTGGCTCAGTGGCTAGAGCATCAGGTCTGGAGATGGGAGATCCTGGGTTCAAATATGCCTCAGGCATTATCTAGCTGTGTGACTCTGGGCAAGTCATTTAACCCCCATTGCCTAACTCTTACTGCTCTTCTGTCTTGTAACTATTTAGTATGGATTCTAAGACAGAAGGTAAGGTGTTGTGTGTGTTTAAAGATTAGATAACAAAGAGTGGATTTAGCAATCATGGTTCTATGAATTCCTCTTGTAAATAGTGGTAGTCTCTCGGTGATGGAGAATGACTATTGTCTTTGTGCAGTTTTGGGCGGAATTCAAAGCCTATTTGTTACCCAATCTTAAGTGGGCCCTTCTGTTTCAGAGCAATCCTTTATTTCTTCCATTCATGTCTCTTTATCCTTTTCCACATGAAGGGCAGCTAAGTGAGGAGCAGTGGACTGAGCACTGGTTTTGGAGTTAGCAGATTTATTTTCATGAGTTCAACTCCAGACATCTGCTGACAAAGTCACTTAGCCCTGTTTGCCTCAGTTTCCTCATCTGTAAAATGAGATGGAAATGGCAAACCACTCCAGTACCTTTGCCAAGAAACCTCATAGACAGTATGGTCTATGGAATGACAAAGTTGGACATGAATGGATGATTAAATAATAACAAAATTCCATTTTAGTGCCAACTTCTAAAAATTAATTCTATAAAAAAAAGTAAGAAAATCCAGACAAATATCTAAGGCTCAGAAGCAAAACATTTGTGGATCTTATTTTAATATTTTTCTTCCTTAAAATCTTAATAGACGAGCTATCCTGCCCAAAATCTTGACCGATAACCTATCAATTCTTCTGTGGCTTGATCAATTACAGCTTAGCTGATCTATATGAGAAAGGACCATGAAGCTGCTTTCAGTAATAATCTTGAGTTGCTTCATCACCAATCCCCAGTCACTATGGAATGGTTGGTATTTATTTCACTTATTTAGCTAACAACTAAACTGAGACTGGAGAAGGAGCCTAAGAGAGCATCCTGGGAGGCCAATTAGCTTTTATTTCCATCCCACAGTTGAGCCAAGATAGAAGATTGGTCCTGGATGTTCAATAAACTACAATAGCTGAAATCTGAATATATTCACTACAGAAAAGATGGGAGATCATCGCCAGGCATGTCTGTAATCAACTTTCACTAGAGCCGTCTCCTCGAGAAAGAATCAAATATAAAACCTGTTTTGCTGTTCATCCTTGGATTTCAAAGAGGACCAATGACATCACAGGTGATACCTTGACTTGCTCATGAATTGGATTGAAAGGAGGCACAAAGTTGTCAGTCTCATTCTCTCTTCCACAATCATCCAAGTCCAGCAGCAAGACAAAAGTCAAGACAACTGGTAAGGGATGCAGTGGAAGACTTTGGTTTCTTCTCTATCTGACCAAGCTCTACGCATTCTACAGAACCTGTTTCAGCTGCCTTCGTGGCCACTGGAACGAATCCACCTTTGGTGGGGTGGGTCTTCACATGCCTGGGACAGACATCCCCCTAATTCGCCAATGGGTTTGAGGCTTGTCAGTCATGCTCAACCTCATTTATTCTTGTCTGCTGAGATAGTTTTACCAGTGTGGACACTATGCATGCTAGAGCTTTTTGGAGCCAGTTGGGTAAGAGGTGGACACCAAAGTTGGAAGAAGCAAGCCCTGATAGTCCTCTCTGAACATCCCGTAGACATCATAAAACCTCCTTTCATGACCTGGCCTCTTCCCACCTTTCCAGTCTTCACACACTTTATTGCCTGTCATGGGCTCTACATTCCAGTGACTGATCTTCTTGCTCTACTTTACATAAGATGCTCTCTCTCCTGACTCGGGCATTTCCAATGGTTGTCCCCGAGTGCAAGAATTCTTTCCTCCCTCACCTACTAACTCTTGATTTCCTTCAAGGTATCCCATCTTCTGAAAGAAGCTATTCTCTCTGTCCCCCTGATGCCTAGTGCCTTCTCTCTGAAATTATCTCCCAATTATCATGCATATATTTTGCCTATACAGAGCTATATGTCTGTTCTCTTCCATTTGCATGTGAATTCCTGAGTCATTAGTTTTTTACTGTTTTTTTTTTCCTTTTTAGGGGGTTATCTCTAGTACATAGCACAGTGCCTGGGACATAGGAGATGCTTAAAATGCTTGTTCAATGGCCTTGACCCATATGGTTAGGAGGCGGTTTTCTAGGTTAAATTCCAAGCCTACCTACTTCACTTGTTTCACAATTTTGCCTTACCTGAAATTGCCACCTTGGCAGTCTGAACTTTTGAAACTTAAAACCTAGTCTTAAAACTAGATTGTAACTAATTCCCTGGGGTTAGGCCATCAAGGCGCCATGTTTGAGCTTTACAAGGCCACTCACAAGACAAAGGAGCTACCTGAAGAGGACGATTCCCAAGGGTCCTCACTCAACCTCTCCCATTAAACCCTCTTATCCAATTGCCTAATTACTACCTTGGAAGGCAAGAATTTGGCCCTAAGGAATAAGGGAGGGCAATTTCCAAGGGCAAAAGGTGAATTCTCCACCCAAACAATATTTACTGAGTACCTACCACTTAACAAGGTACATACACAGATGCACAAGGCACGGTTCTTTCCCTTAAGGAATCAAAGTCTAATTGAAGAAGAGAGAAACTAGATTCCCTGAAGGAGTCTGGACAAATCACAGTACCTCTCAAGGGCTTTGGTTTTCCCATCAGGCCCAGAATTTTAACAATGTTGAACTAGAGTTGTCTTCTTCCTTTAAATCCAAAGATCCTAGGCTTGAAGACCTAGCAAACTCACATACACATACAGTTAACAGTATAAGAGATAAATGCTCAAAATTACAATACTAGGGACAGCAAGGTGGCTCAATGGATTAAGAGCTAGACCCAAGTTTAAATCTGACCTCAGACACTTCCTCGCTGGGTGACCCTGGACAAGTCACTTGACCCCCATATTGCCTAGCCCTTACCACTCTTCTGACTTGGAACCAAACCACAGTATTGATTCTAAGATAGAAGGTAAAGTTTAAAAAAAATTTACAATACCGTGCAGTCAAAATTGTTTTCACAATCATACCAAGATATTATTTGCCTATTAAAATACTCCTCCCTTTTCCAGCAAATAACTGTGTGAGGCCAGGTAACCTTCATCTACTTCAACAAAAACAACAACCTGAGTGCTGAAGCAGATAGGAGAACCTAGAAGCCTTCTATTAATCCAGCTGTTAAAAAGATTTACTTAAAAAAAAAGGAAAACAATGGCAGTGTTCTTACTACTTGCTTTTGGAAAATAATTTTTTTTTTATTTTTCAAATGTTATTTATGTTCATAGGTCAGGGATTTCTTGTTATTTAATTAATTAATAAATAAATCTTTTCTAAATATGCCAGCTCTCGTTTCTAATGCCCTAAACTATCAATAGAGATGGCCCACATAAAACAAAAGTTGTTGTGAGGTCCTCAATGATTTTTAAGAGTTTAAAGGGGTCCTGATGAGGAACTGACAGTGTGGACAAATGATACAAAAATAAGGAAGGAAGAAGCATGACAGGAAGGAGAGAGAAGAGGTGGGGAGAGTAGAGGAGTGGAAAGAGGACGCTTGGCTACTGGCTAACCAAAGAAATGGAAACAACGTAACTGTCCATTAATGGGGACAGCTAAATAAATTGGGGTGCATAAATCTAATAGGATATTACCATGAGTCCAGAAGCACGGAAAAGTGCCTTCAACTGTGAATGAAAAGAACCACCACAAAAGCATTACAAAACAATATAGAAAAACGAGAAAGAACAAGAATAACTGTCAAAGGGGAGATATGAGGAGACACTCCTCTCCGCTCTTTGCAGAAATGAAAGTCCAAATGTCACATGGGATGCGCACTGTCCTTTTTTTTTTTAATGAAATGACTGCTTTTGCTGACTTTTTCTCATTCTTTTTTTAAAAAATCTTATTATAAGGAATGACTCTCTGGGAAGGGGGAGGGGAAAGGAAGCCAAAAAAATGATAAGATATTCAAGATATAAGACGTAAAAACAAAAAAAAGTTAAATTTTAAAAGCAATTAAGAGGAGAAAAATAGAGATGAAGATCCTGCATTTAACTCAGTGGTCTCTGAAACCATCAACAGAAGAAAAAACTAAAAGCGGTGTCCCACTGGTCATTAATACTATCAATTATAATTGAGATCAAGTTTTCTCTGCTATTTAAAAATATATATTTCAATTTTTAAAAATGAGGCTAAAGAATAAGCTAGTTTTGTATTTCCCTGTCTACTTTTAAAGTGCCCAAAGAGAAAGAACTGGCCCAATGGACGGCCTTATGGAACCCCTCTATTCCTGCCCCATTATCGCTCAATTACATGAAAGCCTCTCCAAGTTCTCGTGCTTTGTCGGGTCTTCGATTTCCTATTTAAGTGGGAATGATAATTAGCTACTCTATCTTTCAGACATGTAAGCACATGGGAAGATTAATTTTCAAGAAAATGAGGCTTTATTTTTCCAAAATAGCTCATTGTTATAAGGAAAAAAAGTGGGTTGGGGGGTGAGTGGAGATAAGGAGAATCATTCTCCTTAGGAAGTTCCACGCCACACATTCTCTCATTAAAGAAAAACCAAACCCGTAATTGGACACTAGAGGAAGACCTTTGAGACATCTTCATCGAATGTGATATTCTTAGCAGACTAAAAGTAAAAGTATAAATGTCAAATAAATATTTAGTCAATCCCTTTGCACATTTTAGTAAGAGTACAGCTCATGTAATCAAGTATCAGTACTAATGAGCAAATAGGATAAAGCAGCATACTAGGGAAGGAAGACTGATCTTCGGGAGTTCAAATCCAGCCTCGGACACTTACTAGTGGTGTAATTCTAAGCTAGTCAGGTTTGCCTCAGTTTCCTCAGCTATAAAATGAGCTGGAGAAGAAAAAGGGAAAGCACTCCAGTATCTTTGCCAGGAAAGCCCCAAATGGGGTTGTGAAGAGTCAAGATAGGACTGAGAACCAACAACATAAGCAATTTATTACACATTTTGTGGTGGCCAAGTTTGGAGTGTTGGATATCCTTGAAAAGCTGGCCATATTAGGGAAAAACCCATCGCTGTCCCAATAGTACTTCCCCAAGCACCAGGAGAAATCTCTCGGCATGAACAACATCCAGATATTATTTCCAAGCCACAGTGGTGGGCTCTTGGTAGAACGACAAGAAACAGGTTCAGGAGTCAGACAAAACTTAACGTCAAATATTACCTCTGACACTTACTACCTTTATGGCATAGGTCAAGTCTCTTAAGTCCCCAAACTTCAATTTCCTGAGCCAAAAAATGAGGCAGTTGGACTAGTTGGCCTTTTTTGGTCCCTTCCAGCTCTAAAATAACGATCTTGAGTGCCAGATGGCTGTCCAATGTTTTAAAATTACTGTTTTTATTAATATAACAGCAGCCATTTATTTTCTCGAGCAATGTTTGACAAATAGAGGAAAGATTTTTTTTAAACATGATATTTACCACTTCTTCACTTCTATTTGTTCATATAGCTAACACCCTCCCTCAGCATTCATCAGAACTACTGTAATGGCTTCCTACTTGACCTCCTTCCTCCAAGTCACTTGCTTCTCTAATACATTCTTCACAAAACTACAAAAATATTCTTCCTAGGTTTTTGGAAATTTTTTCTACGTGGCCCCAGTGCTCCCAAATCTTCACTGGCTCCCTATTACCAGTAGGAGAAAATATAAGCTCATCAGGCTGTCATTTAAAGCCCTCCCTATGAATCAATCTCATTTTGCATTACTTCCCTTTACACACTCAATATTTTAATCAAATTGAATTAGTAGGTGTTCTTTAAATACTATATCTCTGGGGATTTACATAGGCTATGCATGGAATTTCTGAGACTCTCCTGCCTCCCTTTCTTTTATAATTCTTTATCTGCCTCAGCACCTCTTCCAGGGAGCTTCCCTGATTTCCCCAAACCAAGGTGTTTTCTGCTTCCTCAAATATTCCTGGAACCCTTGGTCTGGATCTCCTTTGGTCCCTGTCTTCTCCACTTTCTATCATAATTGCTGTTGTATAAGTTCTATCATCTCCTTTTCCCAGGAGGTCATAAGCACCATGTAAGCAAAGGCTGTCATTTGATTTTTCAACCCTGCCCTCAGAGCACAGAGACTTGAATACAGAAAGAACCCAACAGAAAGAACCCAATAATTGTGTCTTAAATTCCTTTGAACTGGGGGCAGCTAGCTGATCAGTGGATAGAGCACCAGGTCTAGAGATGGGAGATCCTGGGTTCAAATCTGGCCTCAGCCACTTCCTAGCTGTGTGACCCTGGATAAGTCACTGGACCCCCATTGCCTAACTCTTACTGTTCTTCTGCCTTGGGACCACTACACAGCAGTGATTCTAAGATGGAAGGTAAGAAAAACACATTTAAAAAAATTCTATTGAACTGATTAGCCCATGGTCACACATCCAGTGTCAGAGACAGTGAAATCTCTGAACCAGTCAATTACGTGCCCGTTGTCATGAATTAGCACTGTGTCAAATGTACACGTGATCTCCCTCATCGATGCTCTAATAATAGAGAAGTGAGAAAAATTATTAATGATGATTTAACAAGAGTCAGATATGATTTGAATTGTACTCAAGAAGTTAACACTTCTTCCTAAAGTCCTTGAAAGATTCTCTCAATAGAAAGTCATTAGAATAATGAGATTTAACTGCTAAGAGCCCTCCTTTGCATCCGGAGATGAATTTACTTTGTCTAGGCTCAGAGAGAGTACGGAAGACTTTTAATACTGAATAAGTGACCCAGAGGAGGCATGTGGGGTATATCAGATGGAGCAGAGGATCCTGGCTCAGGTGTATTAACCTGAATCTGTAAAATGGGCATAATAGCTATACTGTCTTAATTGAAGAGGAGGGCTTTCTGAGTAGACAAGGGGCATAAATGAAATTGAAGATGATATAAAAATCAAAGATAAATAAAAATTCAAAAATATAGATAACACCTCCCTGAGGGGTTATTGTCAGGTTCACAGGAGAGCTCACACAGAATACTTTGCCAATTTTACAGCACTGTTTTCTTACTGGGGATAGAGGCTAGACCTGTGAATTTTCTGGACACAGGATGGGGATGAAGGTCAGCATCTTCTCTGAAAGATATTGTCTTAGAGACTTGCAGAGAACACGGACAAAGTAAGTGACTTGCCTCAGGTCAGACAGCTAATAGATGTCAGGGGAGGACCATCTATATAGCCCTTTCAGGTTTGCAAAGTAACCAACCCCATGAGACGGGGACTCTAGGTATCCCCATTTTATACAGATCAACATTCACAGGATCAGCAGCTAGTGGAATTTGAATCCAGGTCCTCAGAGTCCAAAGCCTCTGTTCCTTCCAGTAAGCCCCAAGCTGATCAGAAAAATAGGTTGATTTTCCAACTGACACAGCTTAGCAGACATCAGAAGCAGGATTTGAATTCAGGTGGATCCAATTCCATATCTATCTCTCATTGCCAGGCACGGTGCTGCCCCTTATTAGAATAGATGGTATTATCAGAGGAACACAGAATTCTCCAACTGAATGAAGTCACATACTGACTTAGAAAACCATAAATTAACATTATCTGAGTTATTTTATACTTTTATTTACTTTATTAACCATTTCCCAATTATATTTTAAACTGGTTAAGACACAATTTGACACCTTTCCTTCACGTTCCACCTTCCATTCCGAGTCGTGCTACTCTAAAAAATTCTATTTGTTTACTGAGAACAAGACTGTTGGGTTTTCAAAAAGTCTTTTATCTCTAACATATCTCCTTAAATAGGCCTTTTTGTATTTACAGTGCTACAAAGCATGGATCAAACTTCCAACTCAAGGATCAAAATATTCTATTTACCAGAAAAACCTGCCAGGATTAACAGATAATTGCTGCTGGAAAGATCTGCTTATTAGCAAGCTGCCTTTCCTAGTTTCTTTTGAGTTACTGGAAAACCACAATTACTTCATTAGAGGGTGACTACTGATAAACATTTGTCTGGATGTAGCATGGCTCAGATTAAAACAATTTACAAAAAGAACCATACATGGGCTTAGAAACCATCTGAAATTCCTGCCTAAATCCAAATGGACACACCACTGGCTCTTTACGTGTAAACTCTCAATGTTGACATATAATTTTCAAATTAATTAATGCAACTGACCTCCTAAGAGGCGTATTTAAACAAAGAATCAAAATGGCATGTACAGAAGGCCAATATTTCCTTAGAACTAGAGACAGGAAACTCTGTAAGCTTTGAAAAAGCATCATGAAGCTGGCCAGATTCGTCCAGGGGGAAAGAGCCCCTTTCACTGAATAGCCAAGGCTCTCCAAAGGTGGATGATGCTACTCCTGTCTACTGACTCAGAAAGATGCTATCCCTTGACACCCTCTGCCCCATAAAAGCTACAGCCTTGCAAATGCTGCCTGGGATTTTGTTCCCACACCAAGGCAGAGAGATGATCTAAAAATAGAACTTTCCAGTCACAATTCAACTCACCCTGTTCTTTTACTGAGTGGGAAGCAGAGCTAAGCAGAAAATGAGGGTGTACAGCTACCTCACATGGGAGATGGGGAGCAATTGAGCAATACATCTCAGGATCTGGGCACCGAATACCACTGATCCATCCATCCCAACTCTTATTGGCTAAATCCCTTTTCCCCGTTAATTTTGCAGCAAATGGGCTGTTCTCTCACAAAAACAAAACAAAACAAAACAAAACAAAACAAAACTCTTTAATGTACATGGATATTTCAAGGAGGGTCAAACTCATTTTACAGATAAGTCTGAGACATAGAAATGGTCATAAATTCCAAATTAAATTAAATCAAATGAAAGCAAGCCACCCACCATGGTTTAAATCCTTCAACCATTTCTGGGCACAAAAACCTATGGGAAGAACACTGTGTTATAGTGTTTCTAGAGTCAGAGGACTTGAGCTCAAATCTTGACTCTGCAGCTTATTCTTTATTTGATCTTGAATAAATCACTTTTTCTCTTTGGAACTCATTTCCCCCTCTCTCTCTTTTAAAAGGAAGCCCATGGACAAAAGACCTCTGTGGTCCTTTCCAGCTCCAGGTCTATTATTCTAAGTGTGGCTCTAATAATATCTGCAATCAGTCCAATTTTATTGCCCAGCCATAAACTATTTTCAGGCAGAAAAAGCTTGGAGGGGTTTTGCTCTCACCTGACATATGGTCCAGCCCCAGAGGAACCCCGTGGCCCAAGATGCTTCTGCAAAATGGACTTTGGCTCTCACTAAACAAGTAACTAACTTCTCTGCCTGCCACTGTGAAACGTTGTCACTGATGGCCAATGAGGTCACACATCCTTGCCTTCCACAACCAGATGGTTTTATAGGAATCTCAATATCAGAGAATTTCAGAGCTTAATGGTGCTTCAGAAACCATCCCATACTGGGAAAAAATATCCAGACACCCAGGGGTGCTGGCATAAAGAGTTATTATGTGGGGGGAAATGGGAGACTTCTGCTTGTCCCCAAAGGGGGACAAACACAAAGTACAAATACAAAGAAGCTGAGGAGAGGTAAACTGAGGTTTGACTTCAGGAAAAACTCCCCAACGTTTCCCAAAAATGGAACTGCCTATCTTGGAAAGACTTCCAGGACTTACAGCATCATTTCTTGCTATTTGATGGTATAGATTCTTCTCAGAGAAGGACTGGACTAGCTGAGTTCCTTCTAACTCTAAGATTCTATGGCTCTGGGGTCATTTATCCTCTGCATAAAGACCTCTAGGGATGGGAAAATGCCCTCTCACCTACTCCATCTTGGGGCAACTCTAATTGTTAGGAAGTTTTCTTTGTGTAGATTAATTGTCTCTTTGCAACTGTCCTATGTTGGACCAAGCAGGAGGAGTCTAAAATCCTTTTCACATGACAATCCTTCAAATGCTTGATCACTGGACTACAATAAGGAAGGTTTAGACCAGCATCTGTGCCAAATGAGTTTATGATCTAGTAAGTAAAGTCCAAATCATAAATAAATTGGAAAAACATGAAAAAAACTACCTGTCACATATGTGGATAGGAAAAAAATATCATGACTGAACAAGGGATAAAGAGTAACCCAGAAGAGAAAATAGCATCATTTATTATACTTGTTTCAAATCGTTACCTTATGTCTTAGAATCGATACAAATAGCCAGGCGACTCAGTGGTTAGAGAGAGCCAAGTTTGGAGACAAAAGGTCTTGGGTTCAAATATATACTTCCTAGCTGGATGACCCTGGGCAAATCACTTAACCTCGAATGCCTAATTTAGGAGTAATTCTTCTGCATTAGAATCGATAACTTAGTATTTATCCTTAAGACAGTTGGTAAGGGTTTAAAAAAAAAAGGAAATTGAATCAAATAACAGTGATAGACTAGACTAGGTCATTGATACTCAAAGTAGTAAGACAGAGGCTGAGCCAAAAAAAAGGAGACTCCTCGTTGTCACAAAGGGGGCTCGATATGGGCCAGGAACTTAGCTGGCAAAGAAGGAGGCGGCACATTTTCTGGATGTCGGGATATAAGTGACATCCTTCTGTATGATGAGTGCAGATGATACAGTGTTTATTCAACAGCCAGAAATAGAAGGCTCTTGTGTATGTTCCCTGGGCTTTTGATTTGGGCTTTGTTTTATTTTGTGTTGTTATTTTAAAGTAGCCTGGGGATAGAGGAAACCCACATGCAGCTGTTCTTGGGAGGTGTGCCTCGCTCCAGCACATTCCTGCTCCTCTTTTACATGACTAAGTACAATGTTTGCTTCCCAAGGCAGCAGCAAACAGAGAAGTGGAAACAAGCTGTCCAAAAAGTCCTCTCTGGTTGTCTAAAATATCCTCTTGCTTCACGTGCCCAGTGTGACCCTCCCTGTGGTCATCTAAAGCCCATTTCCATTCTTCAAGAACGTAGTCCCACCTTCCCTCATTCTGCCCAAGAATCAAGCACTTCAGATAAAAAGAACAGAAAAAAGGGGTTGGGGAGCACCTCGTCCCAGACGTGACCTGTTTTCTGTCTTCTGAAAATGGGACAAAATCCCCCAAAACAGGACGAGGATGTTGCCCAATATCACAGTTCACTCGAAGGTGGGCTCCTCCTCACTCCTGTGGACTAAACCTCAGCAGAATCATCTCACTTCCTTTCAAGAGTCTAGCAGAAGGCTAAAGCACTGATCACAACTGGAAATGCCTGGGCTGCAGCGGATTCCAGGATGAGAACAAAACCTCTACTTTCCCAACACGTATAACTAGACTGAGATTTCCACGTGGAGATGCTAAATTAAATACATCCCTACATGCAATGCCTAGTAACAAGCTTCTAGAAACTTCAGTCATTCCAAATGCAGGACTAAACCTAGGAAAAATACTTCTGAGCAGCATAGGAAATAGTTGTCCCAAAGCCTAAGCACCCCCTTTAGTAGGAAAGTAGGCAGGATGAGATCCATTTGATGAGCAAAATTAAAATTATTGAGCCTGCCCCTTCCATCTCATATGCACCTTTCGAACATCCCTAGCTTCTAGCATGCCAACGTTCCAGATGCAATGAAGAAACTTTTAGAATGAGGCAGGCTAAAACCAAGAAAAAAAAAAAGCTCAAAATGGAAGGTTAATGGAAAATGTCCAACAGATAAAACTATCTGAAAATGGAGCGAGGAATGGATGGGCTCAGGAGATAATGGGTCTCCTCCGACTCAGTGCCTTCAAGAGAAAGCGTGATGAGCACTTTTTGGGGATGACGCAGAAGGGAGCCTTATTTACACAATGTGGAGCTTTCCCAGTGCTACAAGGATGTGATTCTGTGACCATAAAAGAGATCTCAGGAGAAAGATCAACTCAAAATAATATGGAACCACTGATTAGTCCTTACCAAAGAAGGAGTGACCAAAAAACATCTATATATTACAATATATCTTTAACAAAGCTTTTATTTTCTCCTATTATAAAGCTAAAATCCTCATGGGTACTCAAGCAAGGAAAACTCAGGCATCTAATTGTCAAGGTTTTGCCTTGGTTCATCAGCGTTCTTCAGGTTCAGCTGCAGATTCTTGGAGTCTCTACATCTCATAAAATAACTAGACCAACAGAGGAAGGTTTAAAGTTGCCTCTGCTTGAATATAATTGAAGAGAAAGTGGATCCCCTTCCAAAGAAATGAGATGTCACCACAATGGATGCTCCCTCCTCCAATGCTAACCACAATCCCTCAGTGCCTCACTTCACAGGCTTGGAGCTTTTGGGTTGGCAGAGACCAAAGTCCTTCCTTTGGAGATGAGAACACCGAGGTCCACAGACATGAAGTGGTTTGTTCAAGTCTCCCATGAAGTCAGGCAAAGGGCTGGGGTTCAAAGCCACCACTTATTCTGCTGGTCCAGCTTCTACAGACTGAGCAGGTTCTCTGATAACTCATCCCCATGTAGTTTGTGAAGTCTGCCACTGAAGAATCCATGGCATGCTTTTAGTTTATTTTGAATATTTTATTTTATTCTTATTTTGTTAACAGCTTCTGAAATTCTTTTCATCTCACTGAATTTTTGTCAGATTTTCTTTTTCATGGAAAGGGAATAAGATATGGAGAGAGGAGTGTCAGAGATGAAGAGCCCAGCTCTATTGTGACCCGAGTTTAAGTTCTAGTCTCTGTACCAACAAAGGGCACCCTCTAGCTAAACTTTATCCATTAGTTTTAACTCATACCAGACTCTCCATGACCCTATTTGGATTTTTTTTTTTGCCAAAAATACTGGAGTGGTTATCCATTTCCTTCTCCAGATCATTTTACAGAAGAGGAAACTGAGGCAAACAGGGTGACATAACTTGCCCAGGGTCACATAGCTAGTAAGTATCTAAGATTAGATTTGATTCTTTTCCTCCTCTACTACTCTTAACTACAGTGCCATCTAGCTAGGTGCTGGTCCTAGAGACATGAAAACCTGAGTTAAAATTGGCTGAGACAATTACCTGGGCAAAGCACTTAATTTGTTTACCTCAGTTTCCTCATCTGTAAAATGAGATGAATAAAAACCACCTACCTTCCAGGGTTGTTGAAATCAAATAAGATAATATTTGTTAGATGCTTAGCACAGCCCTGGCACATAGTAGGTGCTATATAAATGTTAGCTCTTATCAAATTATTACTTAATATTGTATTTTATTTATAATTATATTTAATTTTAAAATAAAAGATCTCTACGCCCAGCCTTCCAAAGCCCTCCAACATCAACTCTATAAATTTGCTGCATTTTTGCTACATTTCTTTTTTTATTTTTATGTGTTCATTTATTAAATTATTTATTATTTGTTAATAATATAAATAATTATTTAATAAATAGTAAATAAAAATATAACATTTTTCCATGGTTACATGATTCATGTTCTTTCCCTCTTTTCCCACATTCGTAATCCTAAAGAAACGCTTTCCATAGAAATATGCACTTTCCTGTAACTGGACATTTACTCAATTGAGGTCACTCCCCTCTTCCTCCTTAGGGCCGTAGGCGTAGGAAGACTTACTTCATTGACAAATACTGCACTAGGAGGCCACAGCGTGGTTTGAGGGCAGAGCACTGGATGTCACAATTTACTGTAAAGACGTTGCTCTTCCACAAAAGATCTTCAATAAAAAGGTAACGGCTTGTCCCCAAAGTTACACAGGCTGCATGCAGTGTGGAAAGAGACTTTTTCTTCAGGAGAATAATTATCAGGGATGGGAAATCAGGAAGGCTGGGTCGGAATGCCCCCGAGATACCTCCTAGCCAGTTAAGCAATGTTCATCAGTACCATGAAGGTGTTGGACAAAATGGCCTTATGGGCCACTTCATCCTCTAAAAGGTTCTCATCTCAATGACCCGTGTAAAACCCAGTGGAATTGTGTGTTGGCTCTGGGAGGGAAAGAACATGAATCATGTAGCCATGAAAAAATTCTCTTAATCAAATAAATAAACAAACAAACGAACGAATGAATGAATGAATAAATGAATGAATAAATAAATAAATAAATGAATAAATGAATAAACAAATAAATGAATGAATGAATGAATGAATGAATGAATGAATAAATGGATAGATAAATAAATAAAATAAAAGGTCCTCATGTAAGGATACTTGGAGGAAAGTCCAGGGCACTTTCAGGATTTCCAGCTATTTTTTACCCTAACTGTTATTTTCCTAATCATTCCAGAAGTGATTATATAACAAAAGGGAAGAAAAGAAAGGAGAAACATAAACAGTGTGCTGCCTGTTGAGTCAGCAAACGGGGCCCTCCTTGTGGCAGTCACATCCCTCACTCACACAAGGGGTGAAGGGACCAGAGTCATGCTTAATGATATCCCTCCTACCCCAGGTCCTAGCCAGGAAAGGGAATGAACAAAGGCAAAGGGGGGAAAGCAAGGATTTCCAGGCTATGCCATTTCTTGTATTTAGGTCTTTTATGGGTTATGGACTCCTTTAGCATTCTGGGGAAGTTTAGGGATCCCTTTTTAGAATAATTTTTAAAGATGCATAAAATATAATATATATAAAGCTATTAAATTTTTAAAAATAAAAATCAAGTTCATAGAAATGCTGGTATGAAGTCTGATGTTTCCTAAAATATTCTTGGCTTTGAAATTTGATTGAAGATGCTTTTGTGGGATCAGAGAAAGAGCCCTGGGTCTGGTCTTGGGAGGGCAAGGTTAACATCCATCCCTTGTTACTTATAACTCTTCAGTTCTGGAACAGTGGCACACCTGTGGGGTGGAAGGGGATATTGGCCACTGGAAGGCTCCAGATCTGTTGAAACAACATCAGTTTTCTTTTTTTTCCCCTTCCTGTTAAAGGCCTGTGCCTGAACCTCATTCTGAAACTAAAAAATGAGAAGTGCATTTTAGGGAAGTAAGAGAAATGTTTCTGAATCCTAAGCCTGACATTTTGCATGGCACAATCTTAATAAAGAATAGTGTTCTTTCTTTTCTTTTTCCCAGTAGGTGGAAGAAGTTGGGAGTTAAAAAACAAAAGTTCAATGATTTAAAAATTATTTAAATAAAAAAAACTAGTTTAAAAAGTAACAAATGGAGGGCAAAAGTTCTGTAAGAAGTTTTTATAAAAAGTCTATATAGTGTTTGCTACTCTTCTTTTTTTTTTTTAAACCTTTACCTTCTGTCTTGGAATCAATATTGTATATGGGTTCCAAAGCAGAAGAGTGGTAAGGACTAGGCAATGAGTCAAGTGACTAGCCCAGGGTCACACAGGTAGGAATTATCTGAGGCCCCATTTGGACCCAGGACCTCCTGAGTCTCTGGGTCTGGCTCGATAATCCACTGAGTCATCTAGCTGCTCCCTCTTTTACTACTTTTCAAAAGGCTTGTGTTATACTCCCTGAAGTAAGCAGCACCACATTAAATCCCCATTTAATAGATGGGGAAGCCAAGGCATACATGTTCAAAGTTATATGATGTATCAGTGGCAGAACCCAGGTCTCAGCATAGAAACTTCCAGCTGAACAGAAAATCATTTATGATCACCAAAATAGTCAAGAAAAGGAGGTAACATGAACATCTGATGAAAAGCAATTATCCCAACCTTCTTTTGTCCTCATGTAGCCATTCAATCATAGAGGCGATGCCCCATGATGATTATTATTAATCATCAAATTGGGAGCCCCTATTGTAGGAGCACCTATCAGAATTCAATTATCCTTTCTTTCAGTAAATCAAATTGTTCAGCAGCATCCACCAGTAGGAATTACAGTTTTAAATATTAGACAAAGTGGATTTATACCCATCATGCATAAAACATCATTTCCCCAACTCTGCAGTATGCTGGTACCTATGAATACATTATAAATTGGGCTCTGTTCATCAGGAGGACTGACAAATGATGTGAGGTGTAGAACTACGGGAAGAATTATGGAAAGAACACGCGTAAGGTCATCGGAGAGCTACAATGGAAGAGGGGGCTTCCTCTTTAAATTGCTAATCCCCCAAATGTATTGCACTTAAAAAAAATGTCTCTGGATAGCTAACATTTTGTCCATTCCAAATTATTGGGTGGAAACGTTTGACATGTTAAGTCAAAGCGTGATCCTGACGTTTTTCCATCATTTTGTTCCTACAGATCCTGAGAAAACACACCTACGACTCGTTTAACAATTAAAATAAAAATGTGCCAGTTCACAAATCACAATTCTAGTAACAAGCTGCCACCTAGTGGAGCGACTCAAAACTAAGTGAAAAAGAGACATTTCCATGGGTTGGATTAGCCGTAGGATGTCAATGGGTTTGACTTCTTGGGACCACAGATTTAGAGCTGGAAAGGATCTTGGAGGTCACCTAGTTCAACTTGCGTATTTTACAAAGAAGGAAAAGAGACCCGAGAAGATCAAGCCAGTGCCCAAGGATTTCAGATTCATCATCCAGCTTCCCATCCTGCATTCGGAATTTCCTCAGCATGGTTGGTACCCATGACAGAATCAGCAACCTTCATCTTCAATCGAGGTCCATTTCCCTCTTTGATTCGATTGGAATTGGTTTATTAAGTCTCCTCAAAAGAAGCCAAACAATGATTTGAAGTGGGCACGTTCATTATAATGCCATCTAGGCAGGCTGGCAGTCTGAATTGAATGATTTTGATGGATTTGGTCATTCCCTCCCAGGAGAATAAAATGCCTTTCTGCTATTGTACTCAAGTGATAAAAGGGGAAATCGAACGTGCCTCAGACACCTTTTGTCTGTGATCCGGACATACTCAGACCACCACGTTCCCCTCTTTTCCTTTTAGTAGCCTCATATTTCATGCTTAAATTTTTAGGGTTCAACTATCACTTCCAGTAAGGGTCCAGCACCACAGATTGATCGTTTTCTTCTCGTGACATTCCACAATCCAAGTATTATGCAGGATTTCACCCCCTTCTCCATCTAAGCTCAGAACTATGCCAATAACCTACAGAAATAAGGAACTCTTTTTGAGCTCCTTGTAGTTTCCCAGAACAGAGCCAACTTGTGCTTTTTCTTCATTGTTTTATCCCCAGACTTAGCATAGCCCATAGACGCTCAAGATGCTACCTAAGTATCTCAAGTTCCCATTTTGATTTGAATTGCTCTTAAGACCAAATATTCTAGAATCAGAACAAGCAGAAAAGATTTTAACCCACATCTGAGAATAAGGTGACAATAGAAAATTAGTTATAATCATGATGATCATATTAATAATAATAGGCATTCCCATCACATTTTGAAGTCCATCACTTGACCTCCCTTGATTGGCTAACCAAGAACAAAGGGAGAGATAACCTGACATCGGAGCAGTGATGAAGAATAAGCAATAAAATGATCGAGCCAAAGGGCTTTGCAAACTTCAAGCACTCTATGCTGATAATAATTATTATGATCCATAAACGGGACTGATAATTATCTGGGATATATACCGGTGAATGGGAAGATGGAGAGAGGGACACAATGAGGGACATTTTTATCAGTGAACATAATTTTTGTGACTACTTTAGGATCTATAATGTCATCAGCTGATGGATTCCACCATATTGGCATGGTCTTTTTTTCCTTAAGCCCTTATATTCCGTCTTAGAATCAATACTATGTGTTTATTCCATGGCAGAAGAATGATAAGGACTAGGAAATGAGGGTTAAGTGACTTGCCCAGAGTCATACAGCTAGGAAGGGTACAAGGCCAAATTTGAACCCAAAACCTCCTGCCTCTACGACTGGCTCTCCATCCATTGAGCCACCCAGCTGCCCTCACCTTAGATTAATCTTAATTTTCTGTTATTGAAAAAAAAAAACTTACTCCCTGGAGGTCAGCCTTCTGGTGATAAGCCACTCCAACTTAGCTAGGTTGTTCTTTGGCTGTGTCAAAGACTTTTTATTACAATGAACAGTCCACTTCCTTCTGTTCTAAGTAATTTCTTTCCTTCAAGAAAATTTTGATGGAGTCTAATCATTAAACAAAGCACATTCAACTGGAACAAAGATGGCGGGAGGGGGGAATCTAATATTGTAGACTTGAGTCTTATTAGTCCTATTATAGGTCACTTGGGTTAATGATGGTATCACCCCACAGAATCAGCACAGAACTTCACAGATTTAGCACTGGAAAGAAAGGTCCTCAGACGTCACCTAGCCTAGCTCCTTTATTTGGTAGATGATGACCCTGGGCCCAAGAGGAATGAAGTAACTTGCCCAAGGGGCCAGTTTCTGAGGCAGTATTTGAACCCATGTCTGCTGGCTCCATAGTCAATGCTCTTCCCATTTCTTTCCTACACTCAGAAAATAGACGACAAGGTGATAGAAAATAGTCATTACCTCTTGGTTGTCTTTGTTCTGGTTGGCCCAGAAAATTTTATGATAAAGGGTCTCCATTGAATTGCTGGAGTCAGATCTGTCAAAACAATGCCGATCTAAGACTTCCAGGGTATGCAAGACTCTACTGATGGTGACCCCTAGATGAAGAAAAATGAAGCCTTCAGTGACATGGGGGGAAATCAGGTCACACATCACAAAAATCACTGAGAGAGGGGGAGTGAAGTCTGCACCAACAATTTTCAAAGAGTTCTCACAAAATTCAGCCTCTGCCAAAAAAAAAAAAAGTCCAAAGGTGGACAACTGTGGGGTTCAAGGATCCAATGCATGAACCAAATAATATAACCAAGAATTTTTACTCATGGGGAGAGAGTTCATCTTGAAGGTGGTTAAAATTCCCAGTTAAATCAATTACTCTTGCCAACTCAATATTAGATCAGTTGATC
This sequence comes from Monodelphis domestica, assembly GCF_027887165.1. Classification (NCBI taxonomy): domain Eukaryota; kingdom Metazoa; phylum Chordata; class Mammalia; order Didelphimorphia; family Didelphidae; genus Monodelphis; species Monodelphis domestica. The sequence continues at coordinate 46,865,940 of NC_077234.1, forward strand.
CTGTATTAAATTGTGAGCTCCTCAATGGCAAGAATTATCTTTTGTCTTTCTTTGTACCCCCGTGCTCAGCACAGTGCCTGGCACACCGTAGGTACTTAATAAATATTCAATGATAAATACGTCATTAATAAATGTTTGTTGACTGACTATGCTGAAGGTCTTCAAGTGTTGGCAGTGACCTCTGAATTTTGGAACTCTGGGACAAAGTGCCAATTACCGTGGTCATGGCACTCTGCCTACTGGCCATCGAGTGTTTGTATCAAAAAACTCTTCTTCATAGAAAACCTATTTCTAAGAATCCAAGACAAACCATGGAGTTCAAGTGCCAAAACTATTCATTTTTTTTTTTGCTTTGCAATACCTGCTGTTGATTCCTGGCACTTGTCAAAAGACCACCGAACCTCCACAGCCCGGCCCCGACGTTTTATCTGCTGTTCCACCTCATAGATCTTTGCCCGAACCTGAAAGATGATTGCTTCTAATTAGCTTCAGCTTGCAAAGTCACCATTCCAATCTCAATCATGTCAGGCTTCTCTGCACGACTAAGGCATCCTACGGTGTCCTCGCATTCTTAACGGCATTAGGAATGGCAGCCCATGGCTCAAGTATAGACTTTTTCAGGGCTTTAGGGGAGGGGGAAAGGCACTTTTACAAGCTTCACTGAACTATCCCACTATCAATTTTGATAATAATAAATGTCAATGCGGAAATAGCGCGCAGGTAAAAATTCCAAGGGCACGCTAACCCTGGGGAATCCACTAAAACTGAACTTAGCTGCTATTCTTTGGGTGAGAAAAATAAAAAATACTTCCAAATGCCCCCAACTGAAGGAAAGTGGTCATAATTGTAATATAGTCTTTACTTTGTGCCCCCAGAAGGATAATCTGTGAATAACTCTTACCCAAGCTGGTTTCTCATTGACGCTGGTCTTTGGCCATCACAGATGGACCTAAATAGGGGATCCCGACTCTGACCCAAAGTCTCTTCCAGGATAATACTAACAGCTGGCATTTTTGGAGTGCCTTGAGGGTTGCAGGGAACTTTATGAACATCACCCTCTTACTGGATGCTCACAACAACCCAAGGAGGTAGGGGTGAAGATTATCAGGGACTTGCCCAGGGTTATACAGATAGCAATTAAGTACCTAAAGCCACATCTGAATCCAGGAATTCCTGACTCTTAAGTCCAATAGTCTATATGCTGATCCACGGTGAAACATGAAGAATTTTCCATTTTAAGGGGAAAACCTACCTGTTGATTAAATGCCGAATTCCCACCTGGCATAGGTAAACTGGAGGGAGCAACTTGAAGCAGATCCAAAGGAGAGCCTGGGTTAACGCTTTTATTTTCATTTGTGGAATAATTCCACACCAAGGCACTTGGGCAACAAAGAGTTACAGTCTGCAGAGAAACAAAGGGGAGAAATATAGTTAGTGGGGGAAATTGAGTAACAAATGGCTGTGATGCTTCTAATGATGGTGGGCTGAAATTTGCTACAATCCATTTATTGCCAAAGAGTTTTAAACCTGAAAAATTTTCCCCCCGTCCTCCCTAATCTTGTACAATTCAAGGCAATGAGAAGAAAATCCATATTTCACACCAAAAAAGGGAAGGGAAGCCACCCAGAAGCTGTGATCTGACTGAACAAGTCAGCATCAGGCTGAAGTCTCAAACTAACCCCCTAGACCCGTAGATGGGTCTTTGAAATCAACCAGCATCTTTCTCCTAAAACTGGAAAGAAAATTCATTTTCAGGAAATAAAGATGTCTCTGTTTAGTCATTTGGTGTTTTTTATTAGAAATTTAATTAAAATGTTTGATTTTCTTGCATCATCAAATCTAAAACCACATCTTAATATAAACACAGACTCTCTCTCTACATCTACCCTACTTTAATATAATCTTCCAATAAAAATATTTTTAGATAACTTCTTTAAACATTGAAAAATAACATAACACCTTACTGAAAAAAGTAATTAAATTTGGGGACAAGCATAAAATGAGCTTGTAAAGGAGAAGTGAAATCTAAGCTATTCATAACTATGGAGCAAAAAGCTGAGCCCTAGTATTTAGGTAGGAGGGGACTGAACATAATTAAATAAAATAATTAAAATAAAGTCTGAATTAAAAAATAGCAATCAGCAATTTTGATGAGAAATTTTACCTATTTGTAAAACATTCATGTAGAAACAGATGAGAGTATTAAACCCTAAACAGAGCCAGTGTTCCATTTTCCTTTCCCCATTTCACAAAATACAAACTACTCCTATTACAGTTTCCCTCACAGTTAAAAAACATATAGAGACTACTATTGGTCCACGAGCTGAATTCAGATGGAAAAACCATATAATGCATGTATTGAGTCCAGGGGAACTCAGAGCACAGCAGGTGTTTTTCAATAGGTCCAGAATCAGCATCTAACTCTCAGTATAGATAAATGATGAATCCCTGATCCCATCCTAGCAATCGTTCAATCAATCATTCAAGCCTTTATTAAACATCTCTTATTCACTAGATACTGTGTCTGGCACTAAGGATACAAATACGATAAGGAAACAATCTCTACTAGCTGCCATCTTGTCTGGCTATGCAAAGAGGTGTCAAGAGTGATTTGGGTAATAGAACTACTGAATCTTTCCATGCCTCCTTGATGCTGATAAGCATTATTGATGCAAATCAAAAAACAAAAAGTCAATTACCAACCGCAAGCCAATTTTCCTATCAGGATGTCAACGGGTCTGCCTTTGAAGGAACATCCTTCAAAGAATCATTTAGGCATGAAAAGACAACCTACTGGGATTTTCAATAATGGATAATGGTTAAGGATAAGTAAAATTTCCAGCAAATGACAGTGGATGAGGGAGGGAGAGAAAAAGGGAGAGAGAGAGGGAGAGAGGGAGAGAGGGAGGGAGGGAGGGAGAGAGAGAGAGAGAGAGAGAGAGAGAGAGAGAGAGAGAGAGAGATGAGAGAGAGAGAGAGAGAGAGAGAGAGAGAGAGAGAGAGGGAGGGAGGGAGGGAGAGGGAGAGAGAGAGAGAGAGAGAGAGAGAGAGAGAGAGAGAGAGAGAGAGAGAGAGAGAGAGAGAGAGAGAGAGAGAGAGAGAGAGAGAGAGAGAGAGGGAGGGAGGGAGAGGGAGAGGGAGAGGGAGAGGGAGAGAGAGAGAGAGACAGAGAGTGAGAGAGAGAGAGAGAGAGAGAGAGAGAGAGAGAGAGAGAGAGAGAGAGAGAGAGAATCTGTCTGTCTTTCTGTCTCAAAGGCAGGATTTGAAAACTGAGATCTCAATAAGACAACCCTAAGAAAGTCATTTAACTCCCACTGCCTAGAGCTTACAGCTCTTCTACCTTGGAAGCAATACACAATATTAATTCTAAGACAGAAGGTAAATTTTTTTTGTTTGTTTTTAATGTCTCCATCAATATCGCTGCTCTTGGGGAGAAAAGTACATTAAAAATTCCAATCTCTAAGTGGAAGACACTATATTAGATGCTGTCACACACCTGTAGACATTTTAATAGCATTCTTAAAAACATTGTCTGATGGAAAAATCAACACTAAAGGCATACCTGAAGCATGCAACTGAGTCCATAAACTAGTGGACGATGCTGTGGGCAGGAAAGGAAGTCTGAACCAGCCATCTGGACTGGGCTCATTACTGGCCCAGGTGCAGCTGGGCTTGATGCTGATAGGCTTGGATTGCTGGACCAATCATCATGTGTGGTGAATGTGCAGCTAGGAGATTGGGACTATCGTTCAGCAGGAGAGACAGGCGTCGGGCACAGAAGTAGGCAAGACGACGAGACAGGTAAGCGGACTGAACAAACTCTTCTGAATACTGAAAGAGAAAGACAGCAGTGGAGTCAGCATGTCATGTCCAGTTTGTCTTGAGCATGTATAAAAGAAAGTTCATCATTTTACCCCACAAAAATCTTCAGGTGCATCACCTCAAATAAGGAAGACTGTGGTCCAACCATTAAAACAGATCTACTAACTATGTCATAGGTAAGCAGACCAGATCTAAAATAATTGAATTTTTCTTTTATTCCTAATTTTCCTTTCCAGGGCTGCTGGAGTTGGTCCTCAAATAAATATGCATTTGAAGAACTTCTAGATTACTTTTTTAGCTTGGTGTTAAAAGGGGAAAATGAGAAGAAGAAGGGAAAGAGCGTCAAAAAGGTGAGATCACAGAATTTTCAAGCTAGAAAGGACCTCAAAAGTCATCTCAATCAGCCTACGTGGGAAAATGAATCCTCTCGAACGAAATCCCAACAACTAGCTCCCCAGCCTTTGTTAGAAGAGCTCCAGTGAAAGGAAACATGTATTCCAAGGCAACCCATTCAACTCCATTAAAAGGAAGTTTTTCCCTAAATCAAGCTTACTTCACTCAATGTGCTCTAGTTCTTCATTTTGGGGTCAAAATGAACAAGATTAATTCTTGAAGCTATCATCTATAGGACAACAAGGTAGCTCACTGGATTGAGAGCCAGACATAAAGAGGAGAGGTCCTGGGTTCAAATCTGGCCTCAGACACTTCCTAGCTGGGTAAGCCTGGCCAAATCATTTAACTCCCACTGCCTAGCCCTTACCACTCTTCTGCCCGGAAACCTTTACACAGTATTGATTCTAAGACAAAAAGGAAGGTTTGTTTTTTTTAACCAGCTATAAAGCATTCTTTTTTCCTCTGAGTTCCCATTCTCACTAACTGCCTACTAGATGTCTCCACCTGGTTGTCCTCAAAATACACAGCCAATGATCCTTCTAGGTGGAGGAGAAGAAAGGAGAGGGAAAAGAGAGAAAGAGTGTATGATATGTCATTCCTTCAGATTACTATCTTTTATCTGCTCTGTTCACCTGCAGCATCAGTGGTAGTAGTAGTTTGAGGAGGTCATCATCCACTGTCTGATTTTTTCCAGAACATCCAGGATCCAGTCAAATATTCATGCCGTTCAAGCATTCCTTCCTAAAACAAAGTAAATACATGTGAATCCATAACAGAGCCCTGGAGTCTGGTTGGTTTCAGGTTCAATAGCAGCTCAAGAGCTCTGAAGGTTCTTTCCCTGCTTCTTCATTCCCATCCATATCCACTTCAGCCCTCCCACATCCCTACTCTTCCACTGAGCCCTCTGAAGCTCTCATCTTCTGTCTGCAAATGGCCCTTCATTTAGACCTACCCCATCCCTAAAAATTAGGTTGTATATATTTCATATAGAGGTAGGTCTTGTTTCCTTCTCTACCCCAAGTGAGTTTCTTGAGGATGTGGATTATTTTCTTTTGCCTTTGTATCTCAAGCACCTAGCAAAGCATCTGGCATATAACAGGCACATAACGGAAATTAATTAGAGGAGGTTTTAGACTCTACTCAATTTCTCCAATCTCTGTAAGCCTGACTTTTCCTAAAATTAGGAACTGCAAGGGATTTTGCTTTAGGCCAAGTCATTCATTCTCAACCTTTCTGGTCTCAGGACTTCTTTACACTTATAAAAATTATGGAGGACAGACAATCTTCCCACAAAGAGCATTTGTTTACATGGAGCGTATCTATTGATATTTACTGCATTCAAAATGGAAAAGTCTTGGTATTATTATGAAGATAGTTTTGACCTCATATATCCCCTGAGATCCCCAGATGATACTCTGAAAACTGCTGGCTGAAATAAATCATAAATAAAGTCTAATCAAATGAATTAACCCAAAATCATATAATAAGCAAAAATGAGTCCGATAATGTGCTAGGCACTGAAGATACAAATACAAAACATCCCTGATCTCAGGGAGCTCACAGTCTAGTGGCAATGTCAGCCCAAAGAGATTTCTGAACAAGTATCTTCAAGGCCCACTCTAGAATAAAATAGGAATTATAAACTCGAATGTCATTTTATTCTGTTGAGAGGAGGTGACTGCAATAAGTAAATAAACATTAAATGCAAACAATGGACTACACACAGGAAAGAGAGTAAGGCAGTAAATAGCTGGCCTTAAGTCAAGATTTAAGTTCAATTCTTGCCCTGGTGAAGATTTGTTATGTGATCCACATACAAATCTCTAAGACCAGATATTACAGAGCAGGTCCAAACATGTCTTAAGAGGGGCAGTATCCTCAATGAGCATCCCTTACATCAAGGAAACCTCAGGCTGGGGTCTGGGACTGCAAGAGCAGAATGAGCTCTCCTTAGTACACAGACACACACAAATATTCACCTTTGAATATGCATATGAGAAAGGGTGAGGAAGAATAAGAGGGAGTCTGAGAGGGAGAGAGAACGGGACAGGGAGACAATGAAGGGGGTGAAGGGAGAGGGAGAGAGAAAAGGAGAAAGATGAAGATGAATGAGGAGAATGAAAGAGAGACAGAGATAGAGATAGAAAGGGGATGGGGAAAAAAAGCATGGTGAAGAGGAGAAGGAAAGGCAGGAAGAGGAAAGAGAGGAGAAATATACAGACAGACTAGACCTGTTATTCTATCAGCATCATAAATTCCCAGGTGAGGAAACTCCCTCTACCAAGGCAGGCTGGCCTCTTCTCTGAAACACATGTTAGCTTCCCAGAACACTGAGAAGGTAAGTGACTTGCCCAAGGTCACAAAGTCAATATGTGTCAGAGGTGGGATTTCATCCAGGTGAACTTCCCAACACCAAAGCCTTCTCTTCATTGTTACACTGCACTGCTTCTCACAGATAGACATAAGCAGTGATATATTCAAGTAATTATATTTTTATCCTAATTTGAGAAATGTTTGGTGTATATAATCCATATGGTTTCATTTGTTCTTTTTGAGTATCTGGGAGGGGAGGGAGGGAGGGAAGGAGGAAAGGAGGGAAAGGAGGGAAGGAGGAAGGAAGGGAGGGAGGAAGGAAAGGAGGAAGGGAGGAAGGAAGGGAGGGAGGGAGGGAGGAAGGAAGGGAGGAAGAGAAGGAGGAAGGGAGGAAGGGAGGAAGGGAGGAAGGAAGGAAGGAAGGAAGGAAGGAAGGAAGGAAGGAAGGAAGGAAGGAAGGAAGGAAGGAAGGAAGGAAGGAAGGAAGGAAGGAAGGAAGGAAGGAAGGAAGGAAGGAAGGAAGGAAGGAAGGAAGGAAGGGAGAGAGGGAGGGAGGGAGGGAGGGAGGGAGGGAGGGAGGGAGGGAGGGAGGGAGGGAGAGAGGGAGGGAGGGAGGGAGGGAGGGAGGAAGGAAGGAAGGGAGGGAGGGAGGGAGGGAGGGAGGGAGGGAGGGAGGGAGGGAGGAAGGAAGGAAGGAAGGAAGGAAGGAAGGAAGGAAGGAAGGAAGGAAGGAAGGAAGGAAGGAAGGAAGGAAGGAAGGAAGGAAGGAAGGAAGGAAGGAAGGAAGGAAGGAAGGAAGGAAGGAAGGAAGGAAGGAAGGAAGGAAGGAAGGAAGGAAGGAAGGAAGGAATTTTAATTAGCTCTGGATCAATTCCAGGCAAAGTTACCTGGAACATATAGAATGCCAATTTCTCATTGTACTCCCATTGCTTCAGAGCTTGTTCCACCTCTTGAGGCATGGCCATGGAGCCATTGCCTGGGGCTGAAGCCAGGTGATAAAAATCTGCAATCTTTGCCAGTTGTTCCCGAAGGTATCTTGTAGAGATTTGGGTCCATTCTGTTAACAAACAAAAGATAAATCACTAATTTCCTGGGCAAAACAAAGGGTAACCTAGAGCATGGAATACAGTTGGCACTCAAATAAAAAAAATATAAAAGCTGAAGGAGGTCAAGAAACAGAAGATAAGGCAAAAATATGCCAAGAGATTTGTCAAGAGAGCACAATTTTAAAAGGATCCAGAGAGTCATTTTCAAGTTGTCTTCAAAGGATGGTGACTTTGCTTCATAAAAGCATCTTATACCTCATTAAAAAAAAAAAAGACAACCCTTTTTGGAACATTCGCTTGCTTTTTCCAGGATTCTGTAGGCATTTCTAAATGTGGCTGAGTGAAAATAAGAACGTCAGTACCTATTAGCTACTAACTGAATATTCACTAAAAATGATTGAAAATTCCCTTTCCCCCTTCCTTTCCTTATCATTCTCCATGAAAAGATGGTTTTCTCAAGGCAAATTTGACCAATTCCTCAGTGACACCACGAAAATCAAGAAGACTGACTGATTTGCATTACTTTTTCCACAGACCAGGAATATCTGAAAACAACCCCCAATGAAAGCATTCATTTTCATTCACGTCCAACTCATGATCCCATTTGGAGTCTTCTTGGCAAAGAGACTGTAGTGGTTTTCCATTTCCACCTCACTTTACATTTGAGGAAACTGAAACAAACAGGGTTAAGTGACTTGTCTAGGATCACACAGCTATTAACTCAATCCTTTTGGACTCCAAGCCCAGTACTCTATCCACTAGGCCACCTTGCTGCCCCAGTTGATTAGTCATATCCAACTTCCCAACTTTTCTTAGCAAAGACACTAGAGTAGTTGGCCATTTCCTTCTCCATCTCATTTGACAAATGAGGAAACTAACGCAAATAGGATAAAGCGTTTTGCCCAGGATCACACAGCTGGGTGTGAAAACAGGTCTTCCTGGCAAGCCCAGAACTCTATCCATTGCATTTCCTATCTGCCTTTAAAACTCACCAATTGAGTATGAGAAGTTTCCAGGGTTTGATGTGCATCTAATCCCTTTGGCTTGGGAGATTCAAAAATGAAACCTACAGGCAAATTATTTCTAAGAATAATGTAGACACATCTCAAGGGGATAGGGAGAGAAGGAGGAAGAGAATTTGAGATTCAGTATTCTTTGAAAAAATGTTAGAAATTCTTTTTACATATAATTGGGGGAAAATAAAAGTCAATACTTTAAAAAAAGAATAAGGTAGATGGTATGTGTGAATAACTTTTTGCTTTTACACTACCCACATGTGACACAGCAGAAGATATATGGACGTCAGAGATAGGTAGTTGATGTATCAAGTCCTTTTGAGTCCTAAATAATTACTTTAGGTACTTGAGATGAATAAGTAAAACAGAGGGGAAATGGCACCACCCAAAGTGGTAGTTGAAAGTACAACAAAGGGCTCAAATTCAAAATACTGTACTCTTGCAGAAAGTCGACTAATTGAGATTGTTCTTTCCTTCTCTCTGGTTCTCCATTGTAGAAGTACCGTCTCACTTTCTCATTATACCTGCTAATGTTTGTACCTCTAACATACAGATTCCCCCTGCCATGTTATATCCCCCATTTGCAATTTATATTTTCTCTGCTTATTAAATAACTTTTTCATATTCTTCCCTTTTTATCCTCCCTACAACTCTGCTCTGAGGCCATTTTTAATCCCTTGAGTAAGAATTAATCATTCAATACATCAATCACAGAGCTCATTTTTTTCCTCTACCTTGACATGGCAACTTGATTGCTTTGGGAGGTTTCTTCCTAATATGTAGTCAACATATATTCACTGTACCAGTAAATGATTACAGTCCATGATCATAAATCATTCCACCACTGGAAAGTAAAGTTGTGATACGTTGTGATAGATTTTTAATTGTATCAGATTTAGAGGTTTAGAGTCACAAAGGTAGAAAGAAAAAAGATTGGGGGGGGGTGCCAGTCATAATGCCAGTACGTTTTATGAGTCATCTTTATTTGACAATGAAAGTACAACATGAGCTATATTACTACTAATATCAATTTTTAAGTATTCAGAAGTGAATCACAAGCTCAGTCATACCGCTCCATTAAACAAACAGGGAAGAAAAACTACAATAATGCACAATACAGAAGTTTTAGACTAAGAGACTAACCTACCAATTTATCGATAGTCACATTTAAAGAATGGATAACTGACTTTCAAATATGTAGCAAGCAAGAATGTTTCCATTAGACACAAGTAAATGGGCTTCAGGAGGCAAAAGGTAGAGCAAGTCCTCAATTCGTGAAGTAGGCTTTTGTGGGGGTATAGATGTGTGCAGGCCATTCCTAAGGGCTCAAGACTGGCTTATTCAGTCATTTTTCAGTTGTGGCTGAGTCTTATTGATTCGATTTTAGGGTTTTCTTGGCAAAGATCCTGGGGTGGTTTGCCATTTTCTTCTCTAGTTCATTTTGCATATGTGGAAACTGAGGCAAACAGGGTAAAGTGACTTGCCCAGAACCACATAATAAGTGTATGAGGTTAGATCTGAACTTGGGTCTTCCTGACTCTAGGCTTAGTACTCTATCGATTGGGACACCTAGCTGCCCAACTGTCTACTGACCATCTGCTAATTTGCAGAATGAGAGTGAGAGATATTCTGTTCTCTAAAGAGCTACCAGTTTGGGTAATGAACTGCGGGGAGCCAACAGATCCCCACTGGCTGACAAGGTCACAGTTGGGAGACAGGAACTGCAAGGCAGCCCCCCTGAGAACAAAGCCCCCCTCTGACTTTTCTCTCTCTCCAACTTTCCCTATTAATGGACTTGTCATGATTATTATTCTCTCCCCAATACAGGAGAAATAATATGAGAGCAAATACTTATAGGGTCAAGACACATATATCCCACCTTAATCTCCCAGAGTATTACCCTAAAAGATTACATTCACAGAATTAAATCCTAAAGATCATTACCGCCCCCCTTTCCCTCTTCACAGAGTTACATTCACCCCCATTACTAGCCAGGCAAGCCAAGAACATCAATCACCTTCAAGCCCAGATTGACAGGACATACTTCATTGATTTGTTATGTTACAATAGCCAGAGCAACATCTCCAAGTACCCGAATGAAACACAAGAAAAATGTAACTTGTAAATTGAGGAAAATCCCAAATCTGGTGTCATTAAATCGCCCTCTAACCTTGTACCTAAATAAGAAATGTTTTGTTACCCATCTCCTAAGTAACTGTGATTGATTGTGAAAGCTGACCAAAAGTAACAATCAGATTCTCCTAGGTCAGGGAGAACTAACCTCTAGATCACCCTATTTATGTCATTCATCTATAACAACAATGTTTCATTGACTATCTCCTTAGGCTACACATCTGTTGTTAAGTACTATGGAAACACATATGTAGAAAATTGATTGTGTGCCAAAGAAGTGTGTAATCACCAGCCTATATAATAAACGAACCTCTGTGCTATGGCAGAACACTGTGTGATGCCTAATCATGTGGGCCTGAGCATACAGCGTCTCTCATCTCCATTACTCCACCAGATTGTGAGAGAGACTGCTGAACATCTCAATAATGAACAAGGGCTGTCTGCATAATAGCCTAGTATAATATTCATAATTCTATTGGTTGTAGTCAAAACATGATAGAGCATATCTATGAGGTTTTGCTCTTTGGTGTCCTGAGTTTGGTATGTGTTTGAAATAACATTTAGAGAAATGAAGAACTCCGAATAAACACGGACAACATTATTTACTAATAGATGGCATAAGGTTCCCTATGAAATAACTAAGAAAAACACCTATAAAGGCCACTCTAAAAGCATCCAGGAGGCAGAAGTAAAACCATAGAATTTTGTTACTGAAGGAGGCCTTAATTTTAAAATTCATCTAGTCCTATCCCACTCCTTTGATTTTACTGAATTAAAGGTAACTATCCCCCCATGAAGCTAAAAATTTGACTAGGAAACCAAGTGGATTAAAAACTAAGCAAAGCAGAGGCAGCCAGATAGCTCAGTGGATTGATAGCCTAGACCAGAGGTGATAAGTCCCAGTTTCAAATTTGGCTTCAGACACTTCCTTGCCATGTGATCCTGGGAAAGTCACCTAAACCCCATCGTCTAGCCCTTACTTCTCTTCTGACTTGGAGCCAATGCACAGTATTGATTCAAAGACAGAAGGTAAAGGTTTTAGAAGAAAATTTAAATTTAAAACTAAGCAAAGTGTCCAAAAGAATCTAATTAAAGTTAACTCCTCTATTAACTTTCTAATTTATATGTATTTTCAGAGTAAAATTTTGTTTCCGGCTTTTCCTTTTGGGTACACTTAGCAATAAGACAGCAAATTCAACTAATGATTCATTTAGAAAGATATGTTTTCACTGGAAGGCTTTAAGATAATAGCTTCTGGAGCTGGAAAGGCTGTTAATTAAAGGCCATCAAATTCAATTCTTCTTATAGATGAGAAACCAATAGCCAAAGAGGTTGTAATTTATCCAAGAATAAATTTTATTTATAAATATATAAATCCATGACAGACTCATTACAGGCATGTCTCTCTTTACCTTTAATTAAGACTGTTGTCTATATTGCAAATGATCTGATCAGGCATGGAAAACAAGGTCAGTTGCCAAATCTGGTTTCAATGCCCGTGGTTGTTATAGTTTATCCTTTAGCATGTAATTATAGTTCATAAAGGATTTGGGATCCTCAGAAACTTTTTAAAATTAAAAACAGCTTTCCACTAATCATTAAGGAATTAAAATTCCACCCTAAATTGGAAAAAGAACAGAAATACCAGCCCTTTACAAACAAGATATATTAAGTAGGAAAAGTGGTACCTTTCTTTTGTATTATGAGCACTCAGCATGGCGCCCAGTACATAGCAGGTGCTTAAGAAATGTAAAGTGACCTGGGCAAGTCATTTAAAACCCCCTTGCCTAGCCTTTATTGCTCTTCTGCCTTGAAACCAGTACACAGTATTGATTCTAAGGCAGAAGGGAAGGGTTTTTTAAATAAAGAAATAAACAAACGTTTAATTACTCCTTACATGCTGCTAAACTGAGTCAAAGGAATTCCCACAACCACGCATCAAGGCAATCATTTCATTCCTCCCTAAGATGATTCCCTATCAATCTCCCAAAGAAATTCTTCCAAACTTTCTCTCTTCATGCTTCCCACACATCCCTCACCACCCACTATCTCAGCTCAGGACATCATCTCTTACTTTACTGAGAAGACTGAGGAGTTTTGCTTCTTCCCCTTTTCTTCATTACAAAATGCTCTGAAATCATCCCTCACTCTTTCCTCTGTTCCATCTGCCTCTAGTAATGAGTGGGGAGGTCTTGCCTAGTCCAACCCTTCTACATGTGTCCTGGATCTCATACCCTCCCATCTACTATAGCAGATTGTACCTCTGTCTTTACTCTCTCACCTTATCTACTGGTCCATTCCATAGTTCCTTTAATCACATCCCCATGTCACCTAGACGACAGCAATGGCCTAATTGGTCTCCTTCGCTCAAGTCCCTCCTATCTCCAATCCATTGATGACAAAAGGATTTTCCTTTAGTGAAGGGCAGACCTGGTCCCTCTACTCCAATTCCAATGGCTCCCTATTTCCTCTAGGATAAAATAGAAACTCCTCTCTTTGGCTTTTAAAGCCTTTTAGAATCTAACTCTAATTTCTCTTTCTAGCCTCATTGAACATTTTTCCTCTTCTTGAATCTTATGAGCCAACCAAGCTGGCCTTCTTGCTATTCTTCATTCATAGCTCTCCTTTTCTTGTCTCTTTGTCCTTCTATTGCTCAGTTTCCATGCTGCTAATGCATTTCCTCTTTCTTTCTGCCTTATAAAATTCCTTCAAGATAGAGCTCAAGCATGACTTCTTATCCAAAGCCTATCTTTTTTTCTCTCTCAAAAAATTCTCAATTTCTGTCTTAGTAACAACTCTCATACAGAAGAACAAGGGCTAGACAAATGGAGTTAAGTGACTTGCCCAGAGTCACACAGATAGAAATCTGTGGAGTCCAGGTTTAAACCCAGGTGCCCTTGACTCCAACCCTGGTGCTCTATCCATTGAGCCACCTAGCTGCTACTAAAGCCTTTCTTCATTATCTCAACTACTGGTGCCAATCCCACCAGGGGGAATTTAACTATTCAACTATATTGTATCCATTCTGTTCATAAAAACAGACACTTCTGTGTACATTATTCACCCAATGGAATTTAACCTCCCTGAGACTAGATGTTTCCAATTTTTTGGCATGCTTAACGCCTAATATGATGCCTGGCACCAAAAGGTGTTTAATAAATGCTTGGTTGCCAGATTGACTATTGGCAAGCCAAAATCAATCACTGTGGTATACTTAATTTTTTCTTAGAAATAAAGAAGATCAGTGCTGGCACCTGGAGAACACTATACACAACAATACATCATTAATGGCCAATCCCAGCTCCAGACATGGATACAGAATGTTGTATATACCGTCAGACAGGATCAATGCTGTTGGTGGTTTTGTTGATCTTTCTCTTTGTTACAAATAACTTTGGCAAGACTAGGTAAGGAGTATACAGAAATGACTACAACATTTTTAAAGGCATCACTATTTTAAAAGATTTTTTAAAGAAAGATCCTACAAGTTCTGAATATTAAAAATCAACTGCTCTGATATATCCTGAGAGAAGCAAAGCCTCTGATCATTTTTTACATAAGGATCTTGCCTTGTTTTTCCTAAACAATCTTGTTCTTTTGTTCAGTAAAAGGCAAGCTGTGAATTTTGTTTGGAAAAAACTAACATTGCCCTGCTTAAAGGTTATAAAAAATATCATCTACTTCCTTCAGATCCTCATAATATACAATGTAATTGTCTGGAAAGATATTTTCCAGAGAAGGTAACAAACCTAGATTTTTGCACCAGTCACTGCTTTTCCATGACATCCTGAATCCCTTTCTTCTCTAGTATCTAATTTGGAATATCTCTTAAAGACACTAGTTACTTAATAATTTTCATCATTTGGAAGAGAAAAATAGGATGCTGCCATGTCTCCAAAGAGACACACTCCCACTAACAGTAATGACATAAGCCGCTGAGAAGGGCCAGTAAATATGACAAAGTATCTCAAGCAAAATTAATCATTCCCTAAGAATAAACGGAATGAATCTTGTGATTAGAGAAGAGCCTTGCAGGAGAAATGCAAAATTAAACTCTCAGGAAAATATGCTCTGAAAAGGTTAATACAATTATTTTTAATTCATTAGCAATTTAATTTTCTCATCTCCTAAAATTGTATCTATAGCTAGAAGAATGATCTCAAACTCAGTTTCCAGTTAAAAGCAGTTAAAGACAACTACATAGTTCTCAAAAGAAGATTTGAAAATTATTAATGATCTAGGGCAGCTAGATGGTTCAGAGCCAGGCATAGAGATGGGAGGTCCTAGGTTCAAATTTGGCCTCAGACATTTCCCAGCTGTGTGACCCTGGGCAAGTCACTTGACCCCCATTGCCTAGCCCTTGCCACTCTTCTGCCTTGGAACCAATACACAGCATCAATTCTAAGATGGGAGGTAAGGGCTTAAAAAAGAATTATTAATGATCATAAAACAGAATGTTCCAAATCACTAATAATAAAAGAACTGCAAATCAAGAATGATTGTGAAGTTTCACATCACACTGAACAAAATGGTGGCAATGGCCAATGTAAGAGGGGTCATGGAAAGAGGAATAATAGTATAATATGTTTATTATACTGTTGATGGAAATGGAAACTGAGAACTACATGAGTAGTTTAGGAAAGCTACTGGAGTCAATGCAAGGTAGTAGTGAGGTAAAAATATCTTTGTTTTTTGACTCAGAGACCTCATTTTTATGTATATAAAAATCAACATATAATATTGAGTCAATATATAATATTAGAATATAATCCCAAGAACATCAAGACAAAACGAAGGGACCCACATTCAGCACAATATTCTGTGAAATACTTTTTGTGGAATTATCTTCGACTCTTGCCAGTCTCTCACCACCATTCAATCTGTTGCCACGACCCATGGGTTTTACCTTGGTAACATCTCTCAAGTATATCCCTCTTTCTGAAACTGCCACTCCTCCGGGTTCCGGGGGTGGGCCCCATCACCTCATGCCTGGACTACTGTCAATTGCCTCTTGGTGGATCTGCCTGTCTGCCACAAGTCTCTTCCCACTCCAACCCAGTGATTTTCCCAAACCATGTTACTCCTGACTCAGTTAATCCCAGGGCTCCCTATGGCCTCCAGAATCAAATACAAAATCCTCTGACACTCAAAGTCCTTCATGACCCAATCTCCTCCTGTCTTTCCTGTCTTCTAACACCAGTCACTCTGCCACATATTATTCAGTCTGATGACTGGCTTCCTGGCTGTTCCAAGAACAAGATACTCTATTTTCTTGGCTCTCAGAATGTTCTGGGGCTATCCCCTATGCCAGAACACTCTCTCCCTCCTCATCGTCTCTTCTGGACCAAACTACTGACCATTCTGGCTTCCTTTAAGTCCCAACTAAAATGCCATTTTCTACAGGAAGCGTTTCCCAAATCCTCCTATTTTTATTGCTTTTTCTTATCTTATCTTGTAGATAGCTTGTTTTTACACACTTGTTTGCCTGTTGTCCCCTCCATTAAACTGTGAACTGCTTGGGGGAAGAGAATGGGAGGTTTTTTGTGCTATTTTTATAGCCTCATCAATTAGCACAGTACCTGGCACACAGTAGGTGTTTAATAAATGTTTACTAACTGGTCAACAGCAAAGAACTGGAAACAAAATAGATGCCCACCAAGAGGAAAATGACAAAACAAACAGTAGTGCTATAAATAGTAGTAATGGGATATCTCTGCACTCTAAGATGAATATAAAGAATTCAGACGCATGAGAAGATTTGAATGGATACACTGAAATAAGCCAAACCGGGAAAGCAAAATGCATGGTGTCCACAAAGATGCAAACAGAATGAAATGAAATGAATAGTAATTCTAATGACCAAGTTCATCCTTAGAGCAAAATCAGGGAAAATATTCATCCCTTCCTTCTGTGCAAAGGTGAGGACTACGATC
This sequence comes from Monodelphis domestica, assembly GCF_027887165.1. NCBI lineage: Eukaryota > Metazoa > Chordata > Mammalia > Didelphimorphia > Didelphidae > Monodelphis > Monodelphis domestica. The sequence goes on from NC_077234.1 coordinate 46,882,596, forward strand.
ACGGAATATACGGAAGAAACCAATAAGAAGGTTCAACGGCTGAGAGGGCGACACAGCAAAGCACTGTGGAGTGCTTAGGGCGTGTTGGAGCACAAAAGACAACACGGCCATCCAATGCAGCTGAGGAAGTCTCCAGGTGTAACGACTTTTCGTGCCACTGGACCCAGGCTTCCAATGCTGAGAGAGTGGGACTGTCTCAGTGCATCGACTTTTCCACTTAAATCTCCTTCACGCACAAGTGTTTTTGTGCAAAGCGCACAAAGACAATCATCATTCTCGGTTACCGAGAGACTACTACTATACTATACTATACCAGATGGACCTGATTCTGTTGAAGTGCTTTCCTCTTTTTCTTCTTCTTTGTTACAAGGGATGACTTGTTTCACAGGTGAAGCCATGTCCCTTCCAAATTTCAAATTATAGCATTTCGTGATAGCATGACAACTAGAGATGGATGTGAAAGTGCTCTGATGGGTTTAGAGAGCCATAAAAATGGAAGAGCTCATTCCTATTGTTTTAAATTCAAGGACTGGAAGAATTCTGCAAGTAGCATATGGACACTTCATTGTGAAGATGTGACCGTATCCACATCCCTCCAGAGGCACCGTTTATGACCTCTTCGCACATTCTCATTCCAAGCATCTCTCGCTCACGTTTTCTTCATAGGAGGCTCATCCGACATAATGGAAGTCTTCCTCTAGACCTTCCAACTGAGCTGGTCATCTTTTTTCCAAATATGGCCACTGCTGGCCCTCTCTCCTCCCCTGGTAACTTACTTCCCTGATAACAGCAAATAATACGATTTGATTCATTTCCAATAATAATGTCTAAATTAAAAATCAAGAACTAGGCTAGAATTTATTTTACCTGCACATCTTAAACGAGTTCAGAAAGGCATACTATCTAGAAGAAAGGAGGTGAGTGTCCCACTGTACCCTTCTCAGACATGTACACATATGGTGCTGTTCATTGCTGGACAAGTTTTGGAAAGGACAATGTCATAGGGGATAATAAGCACAGTGGCAAAGGTCAATGCAAGAAACTAGGGGAGGTTAGTTTGTAGAAGAGAAGTTTAGGATTTGGGCAGGAGGAGAAACATAGGAGAATTCAATTCAGGACCTGGAAAAGCTATTATATGACAGCTTAAGAATTTGTTTCCGCTTGGTCCCAGAGGGCAGAACTAGAAACAATGGGTAGAGGTTGTAGAGAGATAAATTCAAGTTTGATGGCAAAAAGACCTCCCTAAAAGCCACCCCAAAATAGAATGAGATGCTTTGGGAGGGAGCAAGTTCCCCTTCAAGAGAATTCTTCCAGCACAGCCTGGATGGGCAGGCACTGTTGTGGTACAAAAAATATAGAGCAGATTCTTACTAAGGGATGGATTAGACTGGATGGGTATTGAGTTCATCTTTATTTGGACTCTGATTTCCAGTGTTTCTAGTCAAATTAAAGCACATTAAACAATAGGTCATTTCTCATTTGATTCAAAGCCAGAATCACAGAATCTGAAAAGCAGAAGAGCCCTCAGCAAGCAATGAGGCCAACCCTCAGGCCAAAGGAATCTCCCCCATCATATACCAACAGATACCATGAGATATCCAACATCTTCTTGAAGCCCTCCAAAGAGAAAGAATACACCATGTCTTAAGGAAGCCCATTCTATTTTGGGATAGATGTAATTAAATTCGTCCTGATATTAAACCTAAATTAGCATTTTTATAACTTCTACCTGCTTTTCCTTGATCTGCCCTCTAAAGACAAATAGATAAAATCTAATCCCTTGTCCACATGACAAAACTTCAAATTCTTTTTCCCCCTGAAACTCTTACCTTCCATCTTAGAATCCACACTGTATATTAGTTCCAAAGCTGAAGAGCAGCAATGGCTAGGCCATGGAAAATAAGTGACTTTCCCAGGGTCACCCAGTTAGGAAGTATCTGAGGACAGATTTAAAACCAGGACCTCCCATTTCAGGTCTGGTTCTCAATCCACTGAACCACATAGTTCCACTTGACCTTCAAATTCTTAAAGAGAGCTATCATACCCCTTCCTCCCCTCCTCCCATGTCTTCTTTTCTTGGTTTTAAAAATATACTATTTATTATTCTGAGGATGTGTCCTTCTATTCCTATACATTCTAATGTTTTTGATAGGAATGGATGTTGTATTTTGTCAAAGACTTTTTCTGCATCTATTGAGATAATCATGTGATTTATGTTGTTTAAATTATTGATGTGGTCAATTATGTGGATGGTTTTCCAAATATTAAACCATCCTTGTGTTCCTGGTATAAATCCCACCTAGCCATAGTGACTAGTCCTTGTGTTAACTTGCTGTAATCTTTCTGCTAGTATTTTATTTAAGATTTTTGCATCTATGTTCATTAAGGAGACTGGTCTGTAGTTTTCTTTCTCTGTTTTTGACATGCCTAGCTTTGGAATCAGTACCATATATGTGTCATAAAAAGAATTTGGTAAGACTCCCTCTTTGCTTATTTTGTCAAGTAATTTGTATTTTATTGGGATTAGTTGTTCTTTAAATGTTTGATAGAATTCACTTATGAATCCATCTGGCCCTGGGGAAGTTCCTTGATGACTTGTTCAATTTCTTTTTCTGAGATGGGATTAATTAAGTATTTTATTTCCTCTTTTGTTAATCTAGGCAATTTATATTTTTATAAATATTCATCCATTTCACCGAGATTGTCATATTTACTGCTATATAATTGGTCAAAATAATTCTTAATAATTATCTTAATTTCCATTTAATTAGAGGTGAAATTTCCCTTTTCATCTTTGATACTGTTAATTTGATTCTCTTCTTTCCTTTTTATTAGATTAACCCATATTTTAATTATTTTATTTGCTTTTTCAAAGTATCAACTCCTAGTCTTATTTATTAGTTCAATAATTCTTTTACTTTTGATTTTATTAATTTCTCCTTTAATTTTAAGGATTTCCAATTTAGGTTTTATCTGGGGATTTTTAATTTGTTCTTTTTCCAATTTTTTAAATTGCAACTCCAATTCATTGATCTACTCCCTCTATTTTGTTGATATAGGAACTTGCAGATATAAATTTTCTCTCGAGTACTGCTTTGCTGTATCCCATAGGTTTTTATATGTTGTCTCCTCATTGTCATTCTCTTTAATGAAGTCCATAACTGTTTCTATGATTTGTTCTTTGACCCACCAGTTCTGAAGAATTAGATTATTTAGTTTTCAATTAATTTTAAATTTGCCTTTCCATGACCCTTATTAATTATAATTTTACCTCATTATGATCTGAAAAATGGCATTTATTATTTCTGCTTTTCTGCATTTATTCATAATATTTCTGTGCCCAAGTATATGGGAGATCTTTGTATATGTACCATGTACTATTGAGAAGAAGGTATATTCCTTTTTATCCCTGTTCAGTTTTCTCCAGTTGTCTATTAACTCCAATTTTTCTAACATTTCATTCACTTCCCTACTTCTTATTTATTTTTTGGTTTGATTTATCTAGTTCTGAAAGGAGAAGGTTGAGATCCCACACTAAAATTGTCTTACTATCTACTTCCTCCTTGAGCTCCTTTAATTTCTCCTTTAGAAATCTAGATGCTATGCCATTTGGTACATAAATGTTTAGTAATGATTTTACTTCATTGTTTATAGTACCCTTTAACAGAATGTAATTTCCTTCCTTATCTCTTTTAATCAATTCCTACTTTAGCTTTTTCTGGTATCATGAATGCTACTTCTGCTTTTTTAACTTTAGATGACACATAATAAATTCTGCTTCAGCCTTTTACCTTGAATCTGTGTGTATCACCCTGCCTCAAACGTGTTTCTTAGGAGCAACACATGGTAGAATTCTGGTTTTTATCCATTCTGCTTCCCAGTTCCATTTTATGGGTGAGTTCATCCTATTCACATTCAGTGTTATGATTACTGTGTATTGCCCTCCATCATATTATCCCCTTTAGAGCATACCAGATAGGCTCATCAGCCCAGAACCAGACAGAGATGAATCCCTAATGACCTCCTGCCTCATTGTCACTGACTCATAAATTATACACACACACACACACACACACACACACACACATATATATATATATATATATATATATATTATCTTTGAATCTGTCCACCCACACTCAGTGTTAAATTCATCTGATTATCAATTGTACAAAAAAATCAAGCCATTCCCCAATTGACAAATGGGAAAGGAACATTACTAAACAATTTTTAGATAAATCAAAACTATTAATAAGCACATGAAAAAGTGTTCTATATCTCTAATAATCAGAGAAATGCAAATCAAAACAACTCTGAGGTATCACCTCACACCTAGCAGATTAGCTAACATGACGGCAAAGGAAAATAGTGAATGCTGGAGGGGATGTGGCAAAGTAGGGACATTAATGCAGTGCTGGTGGAGTTGTGAATTGATCCAACCATTCTGGAGAGCAATTTGGAACTATGCCCAAAGGGTGATAAAAGACTGTCTGCCCTTTGATCCAGCCATACCACTGCTGGGTTTGTACCCCGATGAGATAATAAGGAAAAAGACTTGCACAAAAATATTCATAGCTGCTCTTTTTGTGGTGGCAAATTTTTGGGAAATGAGGGGATGCCCTTCAATTGGGGAATGGCTGAACAAATTGTGGTATCTGTTGGTGATGGAATACTATTGTGCTAAAAGGAATAATAAAGTGGAGGAATTCCATGGAGACTGGAACGACCTCCAGGTGGTGATGCAGAGCGAGAGGAGCAGAACCAGGGGAACATTGTACACAGAGACTGCTACACTGTGGTACAATTGAATGTAATGGACTTCTCTACTAGCAACAATGCAAGATCCAGGACAATTCTGAGGGATCTATGAGGAAGAACACTATCCACATCTAGAGAAAGAATTGTGGAAGCAGAAACACAGAAGAAAAACAACTGCCTGATCACATGGGTCGAGGGGGATATGCCTGGGGATGTAGACTCTAAATGAACATCCTAATGCAAACATCAACAACATGGAAATAGATGCTGATCAAGGATACATGTAAAACTCAGTGGAACTGAGTGTCATGAGGGGAGGGAAGGAAAATGATTCTTGTAACCAGGGGAAAATGTTCTAAATTGACTTTTAAATAAAATTAAAAGAAATAAAAAAAGAAAAGAAAAAATAAATGCATCTGATATTACTGTCTAATACATATTTCCACATCTTCTCCATAAGAACAATATGGTATACTTTATAAAAAACTTACTAAAAGGGGCAGCTAGGTGGCTCAGGAAATTGAGAGTCAGGCTCAGAGAGTAGAAGTCTTGAGTTCAAATCTGACTTCAGATACTTCTGTGACCCTGGGCAAGTCACTTAACCCTGACTGCCTAGGTCTTACCACTTTTTCTGCCTTGGAACCAATACACAGTATTGTTTCTAAGAAAGAAAGGGTTTAAAAAAAACTTTGGAAAAAAATCTAGGCAAACCATAGCTACAGGATTTGCCTCATCTACTAGTTTAATAAACAGAACCTATTCAAGGACAGATTAGATTAGTATAGCTCATTCCTTGGCATTGGCTTAATCATCAGCCCTTGACACATTAAGCATTTGCTAATATCTTGGGCTAACTAATAATGCCTTGGGACTTGCCACAGAGTGCTATGCTAAGCACTAATTCACTTCAGTTTGGGGTAACAATATCCTCTGGTCCTGTAGTATTATTCCTAAGCAGTATCATGTAGTGGAAATAGCCTGAATTTGGAATGACGTAACCCAGACTCCTGTGTCCAAGCTACATGATCTTGGGCAAGTCATTTCATGTTTACCAGACTCAGTTTCCTCATCTGTAAAATGGAGAAAATGACACACAGCTCCGCCTATCTTCCTCCCAAGGTGGTTGTGAAGAAAAGTCTCTGTGAAGTCTAATTATGATCATGACTACAAAACACAAATGGGGATTCTTACCACACGTTTCCAAGAAGCAAGTACAAATGGAGACACTATTGGCACCATCAGAGTCACAACAGGTCAACAAAAAGTGAAAATATCAATCTCCAAACAAGCTTTCCTTTATTTAAATGCAGACTTGGGTCATTGAGTAGTTTCACAGACACACAATTTGACCGAGAAGCTATGAAGGAGGCTGGCCGCTCACCAAGTACGTTAGCCAAAATCCCAACAGCCCTCTGATGGCTGTTACCCAAGCACAGGTGCATCTGAATTTCACCCCGTTCTGCTCCTTAGCAAGTCTATGTAGTGTGTAACAAAGGATTCTGAGGATACTAACTTCTACTTTTCAGGAGTTGGATGATGGACAACACGAAAATAAGACAGAAAAGGAGTTTGTTTTCATTTGTCTGGTGAAAACGGAGACAATAAGAAAAAGCAGTTATTTTGCAAGATGTAATTCAGAGAAGAGAGTGATTAGAAATAATCAAATCTCACTCCTCATTTTAGCTTCAAGGAAACTGAAATCCAGAATGATGAAGCGATTAGCATACGCCACACAAGTAAGTGGCAAGCTTACAGCCCCAAACAAGGCTGTCTCTGATTTGAGGACCAACAAGCAGTGTCCTGAGGCGGCTAGGTGGTGGAGGAGCCGGAGAGCAGGATCTGGAGACAGAAAGGCTCATCGTCCTGATTTCAAACCTACCCTTAGACACCTACTAGCTCTGTGACCCCGGGAAAGTCATTTAACCCTGTTGGCTTCAGCTTCCTCATCTGTAAAATGGGCTGGAGAAGGAAATGGCAAAACACTCCAGCATCTTTGCCAAGAAAACCCTAAATAGGGTCCATGACTGAAACCAACATAACAACAGTGTCCTGAGCCACAACTACAGAGGACTTCCTGAAGCATCAGGAAAGGGTAAATTCAAGCAGAGGTTGGAGAAGGAAGAGGCTAGAGGGCAGCCAACAGTTGCTGGATGGATGGACTTTTCCTAGGCAAACAGGACCTCAGGGGATGAGAAGTGGCAGAAAGTGCAATCTTGAGCAGAAACTGGATCTGGAATCTAGCAAGAAAAGAGTCTCTCCAAGACCAAAATGAAGAGTGATAAACTAGAAGGTCACAACGGAATGGAAAGATTGTACTGGCTTCAGAACCCAAGGACTTGGATTAGAATCCTCATAGATTTCCAGCTAACTGAGAAGTAAATTACTAATAAAAAATTACTCACTAAGAAGGAGGAGTACTTAAGGTGACAAGAGATAAAGGGGGTAGTCTGGAAATCTAGATCTAAAGAGGAAAGCCCTGATCCCCTAACCGACTTCAAGTGATGGCATTGGAAAGGACCAGGGTCAAACAATGGGTAATTTCTTTTTTAAAGTACCTCATGAGGGGGCAGCTGGGTGGCTAAGTGGATTGAGAATCAGGCCCAGAGAAGGGAGGTCCTGGGTTCCAATCTAGCCTCAGATACTTTCTAGCTGTGTGACCCTGGGCAAGTCACTTCAACAACATTGCCTAGCCCTTCTTCTGCCTTAGAACTAATACACAGTATTGAATCTAAGAGGAGACGAGAGAAGAGAAAAGGGGAATGGGAGGGGAGTGGAGGAAAGGGAGAGAGCCTCGTATATGGCGATTCTGGGTCTGCATTAGATAGAGTCAAAAATATTGACATTTTGGTTATTAATCACTTAAGAAAGTGCTCAATCTCACTAATAATCAAAGAAATGCAAATTAAAACAGCTCTGAGGTACCATCTTATACCCCTTAAACAAATTAAAATAACTAAAAGCAAAAGACTTCAATCCACTAGAGGAATAGGGACACTTTCCTATTGCTAGTGGAATTGCAAAGCTGTGCAATCTATAAGGACATATGCAATGATCCAGTAATTCCAGGGTTGAAAGCATTAGCAAAACTGAAAAAAGTTATCTGTGCAGATTTTCATAGAAGATATTACATGCAATCAGCAACTGGAAACAACCTAAATATTCAACAGGGGGATGGCTGAATGAATTGTGTTACATTCATGAAATATGATAATGCAATTAAGGCTGTCAAGCATGACATTTACAAAGAAATCAAAAGAGATCTATATAAAATAATGCTAAGTAAAATGAAGAGAACCAAAAAGGGAGTCCTCCCTAACTACAAAACCATCTAAGAGAAAGAGTTGAAATGAGAATGGACTGAGAATCTTGATGAGGATTTAGAAAGTGACAAAGTGAATTAATAGAATAATTAATGATGTAAAAAACATTAATACAAATGAAATTGATAAATAGAAATTTAACAGTTACCAACCCAAGGAGTAATGGTTGTACTGATGCTCAGAAATTTTAAGCTTTTAATATCTTTAAACATGATCTCACCAGAGGACCTCAATAGCCTCTCCTAATTTGCAATTTTCTATTCCTTTTCAAATCATTCTAATCCTAGGAAATGCCTCCCCCTTCCCATAACACTTCCATTCTCCTCTAATGCTATAACATACATCAAAGCTCCAGTAGTCCAAGACAGATACAACAGTCATTCTCATCTTTTCTCAGTCTGTTTTTGTCTTCATGCTCATCATCACAGAAGCTCAAAGCTGGAAGAGACTTTAGTGGGCATTTAGTACATCCCATACATACCTCCTCCCTGCAAAAAAAAAGTCCCATTTACAACTTATTTGACAAAGGATCATTCAATCTTTGCTTAAAGAATGCCAATAAGGGGGAAACCAATACCATTGGAACCATCCTTTTCTCCACTGGGGATAGTTCTAATTGTTAGCAAGTTCTTCCTGACATCAAGGCTAAATCTGCCCCTTTGCAATTTCTATTTAATTCTATTCCTCCTGATTCTGCCTTCTGGGGTCAAAGTGAACAAGCCTAATCTCTATTTCTGGGTGATAGCCCTTCAGATATCTGAAGGCAGCTATCATCTACCCAAGAAAAATATCCCCAATTCCTTCAACTAAGATTTTGATTATAATTCAAGGTTTAGATTAGATTTCAAGGTTCCACTCCATCCAAGGTGCCCACAAAGCAAATTAGTAGCAGACATAGACATTGGCCCAGGTCCCATGATCACACAGAAAATTAGTGACAGACAACCAAGCCTGGTATCATAATGCCACTTTGGACGCAGACAAGAGGAACAAAGGCTGGAAAGCAAACAAGAGGGGTCATGGCAGCATCAATGCTGGAGAGCTTAATCTAGAGGCCAGACCACTCACTCATTCACATTCCTGGACCATGGAGCATTGAGGAATGTGATATATTATTCTTCTCAGGCCATGGGAATTGACTCAGTTGCAGTAGCCAACATTATTGCTGCTCACCAAAGAAGGCTTCTAATCTCAGAACCATCTTTGTTCCCTTCTCCCCATACATTCATTCAATTGCCTCTGTCTCCGTCCCTTCTTCTCCACTAGCAAAATCCTAGTTCAGGTCCTCATTTCTTCCTACTTAAGTTTTTAATACCCTCCTAAGAGATCTCACTCTCTCCAGTTTAGTCTATGCTTTATGCCATCATCTGGAATTATCTTCCCAGTACACACGTATGACAATGTCACTCTTCTACTGGAATACCTTCAATGGTTCCCCATTGCCCACCAAACATACTCCTGCCTTTTAGAGAATTGAGACCCTCCATAATCTGACTCCAACTTTCCCCCTCTTGTCTCATTACATATTCTATTCTCTTTGCTGCCCTTTAATCTTCAGACCAAACTGGATTACCGTGCCCAGTCTTTCTCAAGCTCTTTTGCATCTCTTTACCTCATGATATCACACTCCATTTCTGGGAACAGACTTGCCCCAGGCTGCCATCTTTGTTTGATGTAATCTTTTTTCCTTCTTTCTTCCCCAACCTTTTCTCCATCCTCAAATTTCTCAAAGTACTTGGTAGGGAGTACTTCATCTCCCTTGTATCATAATGAATTTTTAAGAGTAAAAATAGGTCTTGGCATTGTCCCTGGCTATCCTTCATGACTGGGATACTCTCCCCTCTTCATCTCTGCCCCCCTGGATGCCATGGCTTTCTTCAAGTCCCTGTCAAAACCAAAGCAATGTTGTCCACAACATATTATCATCAGCCATCCCAGAAAGGGAAAAAAAGATGAGTTCACCAGACAAAGAGGCAATGAGGAACTTCAATTATCTAGATTTCTGTGGAAGTTTCCCTTCTTCTCAATTGTCTTTAATCATTATTTCATCCATCAAAAGATAAAAGGGGGAATTCTATTTTGTATTTCATTTTAATATGGAAAGACTAGTTACTAGGGAAGAAATGATGGGAAATTTTAGTTAACAAGAATGGACATTCCTTCCTGGAGAATCAAAGAGAGGAGAATAAGGGGAAGTCAGACATGGATCCCTAGTTTTTAGGAGAGTGTATTTCAAAGGCTCAAAGAAAAGCTGGGCTCCCATGGACTAAAATTCTACAAAGAAGGTGAGTCTATGATGGATAGGAAGTTCTCAATTCCATGTAGAAATAATTTTTGGACAACTGTTTTCTGACATTTTGTGATATGGATTCTCTCTCTCCTTCCCCCACCTTTGCCACTCCAAGACAGTAAATGGTCTAACATAGGGTTTATGAAATACATATTTCCATATTCCCCAAGAAGTCGTCAATAATGAAATTCTGTAGATAGAAACAATTCTCTTAGGAGACCAATGTGGAAGAAACACAGACATCAACCGCTAACTTAAGATTTTGTTTTTAATGTACAGATGATAGCATCATGGGCAGGTGACAGAGGATACATACAAAAGCAAAAGATGATACTGTAAGAATACCAGCAAACGAACTGATGCAAAGAGCTGAAGCTGGCGAGGAAAGCTAGAGTCTACAAAAAGGTTTGGAAAAAACTACAGGATAATAACATGAAGATAATGGAGAACATGGAGGTGCTCAATTCTTTTGTTTGTTTGTTTTCTCCTCCAAGAAGAATGATCCATACACTGAAAAGGATAGAGCAAAGCTGGTGACCAAGGAGCTAGACACTCAAGCTAGGTAAAGAGAGAAGTATAAGAGAGAAGGGTTGGCCTGGGTGAATTTAGATGTCCTGGACCAGAAGAGACTCATCCAGGCACTGGTGTAACTGATGGGTATGATAGCTGACACTGGTACTGATTGGTGAAACAAAAAAGCTATGAAGTCAACTTGGCAAACATTTATTAAGCATCTACTGTATACCAGGAACTGTGCTATATGCTGGGGATGCAAAGGGGAGAGAAGGCAATAGGATCCAGTCACTATACTCAAGAAGCTCACCTTCTACTGCATCTCACAGAGGGAAGAGAGGAAAATGATGTTCAGATATTTAAAGGAGAGAAGAGAATCTGCAAATGATACACCAGTAAGCTTCACTCTGACTCCTGGAGAAATTGTAAAACATATTACTAAAAACATGGCTTTGCATGATTTCATATGTATATTGAGTATCTTATTTCTTGTCTTTCTAATTGGGGGAGGGAATGGAGAGAGAGAGAATGTGGGACTGAAAAAAATTTTTAATTGATCAGCACAGATAGGTAGTGCAGCTAGGGAGCACAAATGACATCTTCATTTTCACTAATCTTGAACTAAATGGTAACATCTCCTTTAATAATGACTCTAAAGGCAGTGCAGCTAAGTGGCTCATTAGACAGAAAGCCACACCTGGAAACTGTAAGTCCTGGGTTCAAATCTGACCTCAGATACTTCCTAGCTGTGGGATGCCGGGCAAGTCATTTAACCCCAACTGCCTATCCTTGCTTGCTTCAAAGGCAGAAGGCAAGGGTTTAAAAAAATAAAAAAGAAATCATTTATAACTCCATTATGACATATTATGGTGTTTATGTTAACATTATTTATTATATTAGTATAACATTACACCGTGGTTATATTTTTATTGTTTGTTTTTTATTATTATTATTGTATGGTTATTTTAATGAATTAACAAATATTTTAAAAATAAATTTGTTTTCATCTTTAGAGTCAAATACTGATCAGTTTAACCTTCATAATCAAAAGCTCTTTGGGTCTACCATTTTTAAGAGTGTAAAGGGGTCCTGAGACCCAAAAGTTTGAATACCACTTATGTAGAAGCCAACACTTGAACTGCATGTTGAAAGAAGAGGGCGGTTCTGGGAGGCAGAATGCATGCCAGGCACGGACTGCAACAGCCAGCTAATTTAAAGGCACGGGGACTGGGGATTGGTGTATGCTACTGTGTGACCAACAGAAAAAAGGTCGATCTGTCTGTATTTGCGGCATATGTGTATGGGCGAGTGATGTGCATTGAGTCTGGATAGTTTGAGGTCATGTTATCAAGTGGTTTAAATAAAAATAAAATAAAGATGCGAGTTCAGTGGATTTGGAACTGGTTGAATGAACAGACCCCTAGACAGCTGATGTGAATGGCTCGGTATAAGAGGAATTCGATTGGAATCCCAGTTCTGCCCCCTCTCCCCCTTAACTCTGGGCTAGTCCCAGCCTCCCCGAGCCTATTCTTTCAATAGTAAAAGAAGGTTGGCTTCCAGAGCTGGAATCCTGTGTTCCTATAAACTTGCGTATAGCTCCAGTAGAGCACCTCAGGGATCTGTGCTTGGCTTCACGCTCCTTCAGATTTTTGCCAATGGCTTGAATAATTCCACAGACGTAAGAATACTTCCTAAATTTGCAGAGAATTCAAAGTTGGGCAGGATGGCTAATGTACTGGATGACAGTCAGGCTCCAAAAAGATCCTGCCAGCCTAGCACACTGGGCCAAATCCACTAAGATGGAATTGAGTGTGGTCTGACATAATAATGTCTTATGTTTGGCTTTAAAAAAAAAAATCAGCTTCATGAGTACAGGCTAGAATAGGCTTGGCTACATAGGAGTTTGTCTCAGAAAGATCTGAGAGTTTGGGACTAGCAGTTGGACACGGAAACCTGTGGCTACGCTAAAGAAGAATAAGGCATCTGGTCCAGCTGTCTTGTGTCCTAATCAGACAGCATCGGATTCAGTTCAGGCGCCATATTTTAGGAAGGGCATTGATTGGCTAGGTAGTACCCAAAGGAGGAAAATCAGCCAGAGGAAGGAGGTCATGTCATAAGGAAGGTCCAAGCTGATGTTCTCTATTTGGGGACTGTGGACATTTTAGAAAATACTTTAAAATAAGTATATTTCTTGGTTTCCTTTAAAACTGGATTTTAATTTGTGCATTTAAAAACATTGATTTGAGAGGGTTTACCCCAGACTGCCAAAAGGGTCCATGACCCAGAAAAGGTTAAGAACTCCCCGTTTAAAGAAAGTAGGAGCCTTAAAAAAAAAATGTTCTAATGGAAGCAAGCTTATTGTCTTCGAATGAGTGAAGAGTAATCACAGAGAAGGCTTTTTCTGTTTGGCACCACAGGACATAGCGAGGGATCATGGGGAGAAGATGCAAAGTAGTGTGGAAATATTCCCCAACAATTAAAGTTATCCCAAACTGGAATGGGCTGCCTTGGGAAACAGTAGATTCCTCTTTAGTTGAAGGCTTCAAACAAATGCTGGATGGCTACATCTCTGAGATGATGTGCGACGGATATCATTTCAGGGACGAGTCATGATCAATGGCCATCGAGTCTCCTTCAAATTCTTCATCCTGTACCCTGAACCCATCAGATTAGAAGATCCCTGAGAGCAGGACCTGCATGGTAGTGTTCTCTGTATCCAAGGTACTGTGTTCATAATCAAATGGAATGTTTTTGCTATGATCAAGGCATTTGAAGAGATCTAAACCATTCTTCTGCCACCCCTTAAAACAACTTTAATTAAATTCTCAAAATCTGCAGCCAAGCCTGTCCTGCTGTTCTTTTTATTTACCCTCTTAAGTATAAAAGTAGCAAAAACAAAAAAGTCAAAACTCCCTCCTTTATAGCATTTCCTTCAGTTCACTTCCACTCATTGCCTCACCTTTGTCCCTCACCGTTGTAGGGCTTACGAAATTCCCTCTTTCTGTCTCCTTTCTAAATCTCTTCTTATGTTCCTTAAATTCAAAGTGCCTGGAAGTTATTTTTGAAAGTCTGTCACTGTATCAAAACCTAGGGTCTCCAACATTCACTTGCTTGTCTCAGTTTCTTCCTCTGTAAAATGAGCTGGAGAAGGAAATGGCAAACAGCTCCAGAACCTTTGCTAAGAAAACCCCAAAAGGGGTCATGAAGAGTTGGAAACAACTAAGCAACCACAAATATAATCCAACAGCAATCCTCCTCCTCTGTCTTCAAACTCTGAATGAGAGAAGGGAAAAGAAAACAAATGTTCCTCTTTCAAGGAAACAAAGCCCATTTTCACTGAAAACACTTAAAATCTAAAGAACAATCACCGAGATAACTAAAGCTATAAAACCTCCACCAGCAAAGGGGAGCTCTGCCATAGTCATTCCTGTCCTAGATGGAGAGAGTAAAAAGGATAGAACCTGCTCCCGAAGCTGATCTGCTCAAGTCTGCATGATTAAAGGCAAACTGCTTTTTTATTTCTATTTTTTATTTGCTCCTATATATGTACTCTTTTTAGATTTCATGGAATCACAGGTTGCCTACATTATGAATGCTGCGTCTAGAAGACAAGGGCTTCCCACTATCCACGTACTTTCCTTGAAGGAAACTTAAGAAAGTGTCAAAGAAGGACAACTAGGAGGCTCAGTAGATTGAGAGCCAGATCCTGGGTTCAAATCTGCCCTCAGATACTTCCTAGCTGTGTGACCCTGGGAAAGTCACTTCACCCCCAACGACTAGCCCTTATCACCCTTCTGCTTTGGAACCAATACACAATACTGATTCTAAGATGGAAGGTAAGGGTTTAAAAAAAAAGGGGGGGTTTCAAAGATAACACAAAAATGAAATAGTGACCAGGTATAAAAAGGGGGAGGCTCAGTCTTCTCCTAGGTCAGGAGAAAGGATGTAACCCAGGAGTCAGGAAAGACTTGAATGAACATGACTCAAGAAAATCACATATTAAGGGGGAAGCTGGGTAGCTCAGTGGATTGAGAGCCGGATCTAGAGACGGGAAGTCCTAGGTTCAAATCTGGCCTCAGCCACTTCCTAGCTGTGTGACCCTGGGCAAGTCACTTGACCCCCATTGCCTAGCCCTTACCACTGTTCTGCCTTGGAGCCAATACACAGTATTGACTCCAAAAGGGAAGGGAAGGGTTTAAAAAAAAAGAAAGAAAATCACATATTAAGCATCTGTAAAGTAGGAAGCAGAGTGCTTACTGCTGTGTGTGCAAATACAAAAGAAATTTGCATTCTAATAGAGAAAGAAAGCAAAGAGTGAATGAATGTACAAATGCATCACATGCTGGTAGCTAAGTGCCACCATATTGCACCAAGCACCAGGCCTGGAATCAGAAAGATTCATCTTCCTGAGTTCAAATCTAGCCTCAGACACTTACTAGCTGTGTGACCCAGAGTAAGTCACTTTAGCCTATTAGCCTCAGTTTCCTTGTCTATAAAATGAGCTGGAGAAGGAAACAGCAAAACACACCCCAGTATCTTTGCCAAGAAAATCCCAAAGGGGGTCACAAAGAGTCAGACACGACTGCAAAGGACTGAACCACAACAAAAATGTACAATGTACAACGGTGGTCATGGAGTACCTAGATCCAGTATTCACTGGGTCAGTGATGTTAAATCCTGCCTTGGAAATGGTATAACGCTAGTAAATTGAATATAATTAATTCAATAAACCTTGCAACGTACACAGCTCTATGATTTTGGAGATAGCAAGAATAAAAGAATCTCTGATCTCAAGGAACTGAAATTCTCCTAAAGGAAAACCACTGAACCCTGATGAATCTCAGTGACTTCCTCTGAAAAAAGGAGGCTCACAGACTCATAAAAGGAAAAATCTTAGAGGTCAACTCTTTCATCATGCAAATGAGGAAACTGGGGAGGTCACACTGGTACCATATGGCAGCACCGAGACTCAACCTCAAGTCTGCTGACTCCAAATACTCTTTCCATTGCATCAGAATGGGGCAAAATACCCCAAAACTCAACGATTCAAAGAATCACCCTCTCACAGCCCAATTTATCTCTCCCAGATAAAATGAGGGAATATGTGGGAAGTGCTCTACAAGCCATAAAGCTTTTAGAAATGGAGGGGGTGATGCTGTACCAGCCCAGAACCTGACCTCTAACTCCCTGCCTGCTTTCCAATTCCTAGCTTGAACAGCCTGCAGGGGCAAGAGCTCCTTCCTCCAGTTAGTATTCAGTCCCTGGCTCAATTCCCCATTTAAACAGGATCCTTTAATAAGCAATCACGCCCCAACCCTCATACACCAGTGAATTCCCTTTCTAAACCTTGGTTGATTTACATTCCATGAATGCTACTTAAATAAAGGTGGACTCTAATAGCCCTTCCTTCCAAAATTTATCCCACTAGCAATCCCAATGTGATTGTCCTCCTGAGTACACTTATTGATTTTTCTTCTGACCTACTAAAATATTTCAGCCTTTGCAAAGTCAAATATAGCATTCCTGGTACTAATGAAGTGAGAAAAATACAACTGGCTTTGTGTTACCTCTCTGCTTGATCTGTGATGTTAACTGTCATGAGACCTTATCACTGCCATGAAATTCATCTTCTTAATTTGTAGTAAATTCTCTATTGTGGTTTCCAGTTCTTTCTGGGTCACGTTTATTATAGGAGAACAATCAAGAAGAGGCCACGGTGTCAAGGAGCCTTTAAGATTTCACCAGCCCACAAAGGCCAACTGGAAAACCTTTCAGTCAGTCAACAAATATTTTTTTAAGCATCCACTATATGCCACTATAAGCCAGGCACTGGATAGTCTTTGCCCACCTCATACCACCCAGCTTCATGATTTATACCTTAGATACAAATTTCCATAGTTCTGTCAAAATGCTTCACATCATGCTCCTGCCTGCTCTGGGAAGAGGGCCAAAGTATGGCCACTGGGGGGTCTTCTCCCCTCTGGTGGAGTCCCTCAATTCCTCGGGAATTCCTCAAAAGGTTAAGTATAAAAACAAAAAAGACTTGTTTCATTGGATCAGACCAATGGACCATCCAATCCACAGGGCTCGTAGCACCAGAGAACACTTTTTTTGGGGGGGAAGGGACCACGTAGGAGAAGTATATATGACTGTTTCTTCATACATCCCTGAGCAAATCAGTGGCAACCTACATCTCCTGATTCTCAGTCTCATAGTCTTCCAGATCAGCGCCCTGGCTTCTACCAATCAATATTTGTATCCAGATGAAATCAGATTAAAATGAAAATCAAGGATAGTTGTTTTTCAACACTAAACTTGAGTAGTAGGAGAAAATAATAATCTTAACTTTTTTTTGGTATCACTCACAGGACCTAATGCAGAAAGAGCTAAAGATGTGCAGAATAAATAAATTGAGGAACTGCAGCTAATAACTTACCCATATTGGGATCAGTTGTCTGACGCTTCTTAATCTTAGCCTCAGAAATTGCAGAATAGTAGGCACACGTCATCTTGATCAGCCATGCTGCCCGAAGCAATGGCACTGAATATTTTGCTAAATATGCAAAAACATCCTCTTTTTTGCTGAGGATAGGAACCTTAAGAAGAGAGAGAAAAAAATCAATGTTTATAATATTCGGAAGAGTACATTTTAATCCTAGGATTGAGCGCTGGAAGAGACTTTGGCATTCATCTCTTCTAGCCCCTTACTTTTTATAAGTAAGGGGATGGAGGGTCCCTAGAGGGCCAGGTCACCTACCAGATCACACAGTAGTAAGCTACAAATTAAGGAAAGAAGGAGAAAAAGGGAGGGGGAGAACGAAACAAGTCAAAAATCAAATTTACTTACTTGCAAAGGAACAATTAATGGGATGAAAATTCAACAACTGTAAGTAGATTTGCCAAGAGGGCTTTTTGTTGTTTTTTTTTTCAAAACTAGGAATAAAGCTTACTTACTCTGTCTGGAGGAACAGCCTGCTATAATTTAGAGTATACTGAAACGTGGCTAAAACACCTGGATCCCGGCTCCCTCTGCATTAAACTAGATAGGACCGTGGACAAGACACTTAACCCAAGAAATTGACATCTAAATTCTTCTCCTAGAAAATAAAGCCCATACCTATAAGAAAGAGGGTGTGTGAATTTTCTCATAATTCACATGGATGCTCAAAACTGAGCACCATCAGCAAGAGTAGAAGGAAAATGATGTCTAAATACACAACAAACCTGAGTCCAGAGCTAATGTGGACAATTGTCCCTATTGCTCCACTCTCCAAAGAAGCTTTTGTTGACAAATGCTTTGCAATACCATTATTTCCTAAGTTGTACAGAATGCAAAAAGTTTCACAGGTACGAAATAATGTGGAGAGGCAAGAAAGCTAATATGGAGGGGCAGAACATCAATATGGAAGGGTAACATTTGTCCTGGTGCCTGGGTTTAAATCTATTTTATACCATTTAGCTTCACTGAACCTCAGTTGCTCATCTGTAACAAAGGGATAATAATACATAATTACATCCCTCAGCGTTGTGAGGTAAGCATTTTGTAAGACTTCAACTTCTACTTTGAGGTTCTTTACCTTTTATGTGTCAGGGACCTTGACTGAGGGTCTGTAAATTCCACAGGATCCTTTTTCAAAATGTTTTTAAATGCATAAAATAAAATACAGAGGCTTAAAAAGGAAACCAATTTTATTGAAATGGAGATTTTCCTCCAAACAAGTTCACAGATCATCCCACCTTCTCTTCCCCTATTAATCCATAGACCCTATATTAAGAATCGGTGCTTGACACAAATGGAAGCACTCTTTAGGATCCTAGGGCGAGGGCAGAGGGAAGAGGAGACCAGATCTGGGATCGCATTGATATAACGAACTTCCACTGAAGAAACTCCTACGAGTGGCAGATTGGCGCCTGCTCTGAAACGTAAGTCCTAGAATTTGTCCTGGGACACTGAGAGCTCAAATAACTTGCCCAAGGTGACACAGACAAATCTATAACACAAGCAAAATATGGAATCCACTCTGTGGCCACTCCATTCACTCTATTACATCTGCTCTCAATGAAAGTATCACTGCGAAAATGATACATCAGCAATCCGGACAAACACTGACGTGGAAAATGAGAGTGTCGAAAAGAAACAGAAATGATGGAGGGATTAATTTATTCATTTAAATTAGGGACTTGCAGACCACAGAGGTACTAGTGAAGGAGCAGAGGGGAGCAGGTGGGAAGGGTAAGAATTCTTTCTTAAAGTCTCTAATATCTACAATCTTAGGAAAGGCTTTTTTACCCCCAGAATTTGGGCAACTCACAAATCTAGAGAAGAGGTCTGGGGTCAACATTTGCATTTAGCTATGACAGCAGGTGGGAGTCATTAAGTCCCAGGGTCAGAATAGGTAAAATGAGGAACACTGAACTTCAAATGAGAAAATTCCTGATTCTGTCATAATATATGTGAAAGTGGGACCAATCATTTAAGCTTTCATCCTTTTAATTTTAAGTGAAATGGGAAGGTAGGTAGCACAGTGGATAGGCTTGGAGTCTGGCCCCAGATGCTTCCTAGCCACATGTCCTTGGGCACGTCACTTAATCTCTGCCTCAGTTTCCTCAATTATAAAATGAGAATAATAGCATCTACCTTCCAGGGTTGTTGTGAGGATCAAATGAGTTTTCTATAAAGCATACAGTAAGCCTACAAATGATTATTTGACCCTCCTCATCTCTTCTTTTACTTTTCTTTAGGGCAGTTAAAGGTCATAAAGTAATATAAGAAAGCCCTCTGAAAAAGCAAAAGTATTATATGAATTAAAGGCCTTTTAGTAATATTACATTTGTGAGTTCCTGGGATTTCTCTGAACCAGCAAGGGTAATTCCTAGCCACAGCCACAAGTCGAAGGCACATTGGTCTCAACCTGCCACAAATGGAAAGAACCAAAGATTTCCTCCTACTGTCTCTCAAGCTGTCAGTGGTTCTTTCCATGCGAAGTAACAGTTTCAAAACAGTCAACCGGCTCCCACGCACACCTTCTTCTCATCCTTGGCCAGACCCTCCAATTTGGCAGCCACCACTCAAAAGGGAATGAATTAAGGTTCCAAATTCTGGGGAGCCCCTAGACTGCATCTGGTCAAGAATTAGTAGGACGTTTTACTCATGAAGCATTTCGTTGAAAGGACACGAGGCTCTAAGTTCACTGACTACATCTTTCAAGACTGTCATAGGAAGACACGCACTTATTCATTCATTCCCCAGGGCACATTGGCTGTTCACTCTAATACAATATTTGGTATGTCAGATGTCTGTCAAAGGCCAGGCTGCTTCTCAGGCAGGCACACAGAAAAATGTCTTAGGACCCAGATCCAGAGGAGATAGACAAACAAAAGCAGGAGAAGTTTGCCACCTCGGAGAGTTATTACTGATGCTATCTTTCCTGGAAAACCTAAATGATTTCTTTGTAACAGCAATCGACAGGAGGATTAAAAGCTAAAGAAGATAAATTTTATACAGCATATTAAATATTTAAATGAAATATCCAACAAAACAGAGCTACTGGAGTTATTATAATAGCCCTAGGCAAAACCCTAATGTTACTCTCACAAGCAATTTCCCAAGAGGAGTAGTTAGCTAAATCTGAGAGCTTCAAATTCCGAAGAAATATACATATACATACACACACATAAATATGTGAGAATAAAGTTATATAATTAGGGAAGAAGAGAGAGATCAATAGTGTTGTCCAATTTAGAGCTACAGCCAGTGCTGACCCAAACCATTAGAATTATGCAAACCAGAAGGAAAAGGCTCACGTGGACCAAATTGTTGGTCTTCCTTACAGAGTTAGAAACTACTTTTAATAGAGGAAAGTGACCAAAAGTTTGGGCCATCTGTTTGATTCAGTCAGTCATCCGGCAGATCCAAATATCTTCTTGTCTTCTAAGACAGTTTAAATAAAATACAGTAAGACTGTAACTGTCTTGAAGTTAAATAATATCAATGGTTTGCAGGGAGGTAACAGCTGCAGCTACATAACATTAAAAACTAAGAGCATCCAATATGTAACCAGTATTTTCCTCCCATGGAAGAACCCTCTCTTCTCCCTACCCATTCCTCTTTGTACATTTTTCCACACTGGCAACAGGGCCAAAAGGAATCACCACCACTGGTCGGATTGAGCAGATGACCACCTGAAATGGGTAAGTGAAGACTAGAGAAGTTTTCAGAACTTAGAGACATTCCCCTATAACACACACTAAAGCAGCAAGGAAGGTTCCCATTCAAAATTCAGCTGTTCCTGTCTATCAATTAAAAAACCCTGTCCCCTTCCCGCCATGCAGTTGTCAACCCTCTCTGAAGTAAAACACCTGCAGATTTGCATGATTCATTCTGACAGCAAAACAAGAAATTTGATCTTTCACATATACCCAACACTATTAGACCCCAAAGCAGAGGTGGAAGGTGATGCATGATCTCAGCAGGAAAGGCAAGGATTTCTGCCTTAATCTATCTGAAAGAGGAATTCCAGGAGAAATGCAAGAAGCCAATACTTAAATCAGAACTTAAAAAAAATGAAAAGAAAAGAAACTAATGAAGAACATGCAGAGAATGAATAATTTTGCAATCCCAAGAAGAACAGGTGCTCAGACCAACTGAAAATGTTCTTTAAAAAAAAAAGAAAGAAAAGAAAAGAAAAGAAAAAAGCCCAAGAAATGACTACTTTGAACTAGGTTCAATGGTTCTACAAAGAAAACATCTATAAATTTGCAAAGAAGGAATGCCAGGGCTTACCTGAACAACACCTGATTTGGCCAGGGTAAGCAGCTCCTAATAAAGAAAGAAGAACATTGGCTAACAAACTGCTCCAGGATTTGCCTCTTTCCTAGAAGATGACTCTCCTAGATCAATACACCTCTAATGCAAAGTGCATCATCCCCTTGCCAGCAGGAGCAATCAGAGAACATCATAAATATGTTTGAAATGCTTCCAGAACAGAGAAACCTGCTAAGAAGAATGCCAGGGTGGCCATGCAGGAGTTGGAGGTGCTAACCCACAAACAGCATAGGAATTCCTAGTGGAGAGAAAGCAAACAGTAAAACATACTCGGATGAGATTAGCCTGGCCTCCAGTATGGTCATCTAGTAAGCCATTCACCACTGGAAAAGACAAAGCCAAACAGTCCAACGAGTTTTAGTGACATGACCCAAAAAAGGAGGGGAATGGGAACAGGTTTGGTGTGCGCTTAGCAAGTTGCCTGGCACACAGTAGGTGCTTAATATACATTTATTAACTGACTTGTTTGGGGTAGGTTGTTTTATGCATTTAAATATTTCAGTTGGGTCTGGTCACAGAAACCTATGGTGGTCACATAGCGATTTGAAAGGAAACAAAATAAGACCAATGAAAAGCAACAAGTCCTATTTAGAAGGAGTTTTGTTTAAAAAGGAAAAAAACAACTGCAAGGAAGCTCTTCTCTACTTTGGGCCAGTGATGGGTCTGCTACTGAAAAGTTAATCAAGAGAATAAGACAGAAATACCTTGGACAAAAAGGCTTCAGAGGAGACTGTAAAGAAACTCACATGCTCATTGGAAAAAACCATAGAAGCAGACAAAGATCGAGGAAGCCATTTCTAAGCCTACCAAGAAAAAGGTTTCTAGCTCTTTAGCTAGTTTCCAATAAACATTCTCTTTTAGTTGGCCTACAAGATTGTTGATCCTGTGTGTCTTTTTCCCCCCTTTACGAGAAAATGTTCGTTCTGAGGCACACTGATCAAAGGAAATAGAAAGCCACCCAACGAGCCTGGCAAACTCAGTTCATTTCACTCGTTCACAGATGAAGAACACACAGAACCGCAATCTTGAGCTCACCTGATGGGGGAAACAAGATTTAGCTCCGAACCTCAAGATGTTTTCTTTTAAAGAGGGGTGAATTACCCACAAGGCACAGAGTTCTATACACTTAGCTCTGCTTTCAAGGACTTCCCAAACTGAGAAGTCCGAGCCATGGAAATGATGGATTCTTGGTACCTGCTTTGGACGTCAAAGTCCTTCTCTACCTTCAGTAGGTCATAGAAACTGTGTTTCTATATGAAGCTTCTTGTTTTAGACAGAAGCCCGACATTAACACAGTCCAAAACCAGGAAAAGTGGGGGGAAATATATATATACACATAGGGAGTCACCCTCCTATTTGGGGATGGGAAGAACTTCATCACTATGAGTTTCTCCACTTTAGTAAAAAAAAATATTAAAACAATGTGAAAAAAAAGGAACTGATACCTTTTTTGCTAAATTAGTGAGTGGTTTATTTCCTGCTAAATCAGAGAACCAATTGTGAATTGCACTCTGAGATCGGGCGGTCACCAGCCAATAATTATCTTTAGCATTAACTTGTGGTTTCTTCTTTCCTGTGTCCTGGAAAGTATTTAGCTTCAGTTTTTCTGCTAATATGCTGCTAAAATAAGCTCCAATCTGGTGAAATGAAATAAGAGAAAAGAAAGAAAAAATAGATTTAAAGATCATAAAAAAACATCCTGCTAATATTAAAAATCTGTGATTACCATTTAATTGGATAAAGTCACCAATTCAGTGGATCACATAATAAGATTACAATCCAATCCCTCTAAGCAAAGACTTGGGATTCCCCATGAAAATCAGATAAAACCTTTGTTCTTTAGAAATCTAAATCACAAAAAAAGTTGTTCTACCAGGGAAAAAATGTATAGGAAGGATAATGGCTTTGAAGATACCTGGCAAGACAAAATAAAATACTGAACATTTTAAAGGTGAAAAACTTTTGCCTTATTCTAAATCTACCTTTTCCCCTTTACCACATTAGACATTCTTATTTATGTTAATTATACCCAGCCCTCTTGAGAGAATACTTATCCTAATATGAATTTTGGGTTTTAAAACAGTAGTAGAAAAATCTAGTAATCATGCAGTTATTACCCTTCCTCCTTCCAATGTCTTTTTTTTTTAATTTCTTTTCCTCCAATTACATGTAAAAACAATTTTTAACATTCATTTTTTTAAATTCTGATTTCCAAATTCTCTCCCTCCTTCCCACACCCCTTCTCCATCCCTGAAACAGTAAGCAATAGGACATAAATCTTAGTTGTGCAATCATGTAAGACATTTTTCCATATTTGTTATTTTATGGATTTCTACCATCTTAATGATGCATATATTCAGGAAGAAAACTGTATTTACATTAATCACTCTGAAATCTGGTCAAAGGTCACTTCAAGTTTCTATTCATAGCAAACAACTTAAAATTCCCCAAATTTTGAATTGACCTGTCCATTTTACAGACACTAATTTCTCATGATACCAACCACGCTTCACTTTGAATAAATGGAAGCAAACACGCCTTAGAGAGGTTTCTGGAGCTTAGATAGATAGATAGATAGATAGATAGATAGATAGATAGATAGATACACATATATATATATATTATTGGGTTTTTTTAATCTGGAACTGTATGGGTAGGGGAGGAGATCAAAAAATGGAATAATAACTGGAAATGGATGAAGCTATATATTATCAGGGTGGCTATATTGCACAGTGGATAGAATATCAGGTGTGGAGTCAGGAAGGCTCATAGTACTGAGTTCAGAAATGACCTCAATCATTTCACTAACTGTGTAGCCCTGGGATGAGTCACTTAATCCTCTTTGCCTTCATTTCCTCATCTGTAAAATGAGCTAGGAAAAAAAATGGAAAACCACTCCAGTATTTCTTCCAATTAAATTCCAACAGTGGGACGCAACTGAATAATAACAACAAATGTAAACTTGCTTTCATTTTCTCTCCTATTCTTTCCCTTTTTTTAAAGGTAGGGCAGTGGCTCCCTATATCCCCAGGTCTATTACATCTCTCCCCTGTCTCTTTCCCTTTAAATTAAAAAAAAAAAAAAGAGGGCAGCAGGGGGCAGCTGGGTGACCCAATGGATAGATCACCAGGACTGGAGACAGGAGGTCCTGGGTTCAAATTTGACCTCAGACACTTCCTAGCTGTGCAATCCTGCACAAGACACAAACCTAATTGTCTACCCTGACCACTTTTCTGCCTTAGAACCAACCAATACAGGGTCTTGATTCTAAGACAGAAGATAAGAGGTTTTAATTGTTTGATTTTTTTTAAGGCAGTGCCTCCCTGTGTCCCCAGGTCTATTTAAACATATCTTCCCTATTCCTTACCCATATTTTAAGAAAGGTAGGTCAGTCTCTCCCTGTGCCCCTCACCACAGCAGAAGGTGACGACCAATAGGTCTTACAACCCTAGCTATGCAGCAAGAGTAAGCACAATTTTTAAAAGACAAATTATCATCCAAGTTAATGTTCATGAGTCAATAAATATTTAGTCTGTAGATTGGTGTACAGGTGTAAGCAATTAGCCAAATCTGTCTACCTGAATATGAAAGAGGAGCAATTTTTTAAAAGATGTGAAGAAAGTGTTCCTTGATCCTTTCTGATTAATGCCTGATTAAAATTTGGGCTGTTTGCTTTTATAATTACACTTTCTTCTGTGGACTTAATGATACCGATGAAACTCGGTATAATTGCATATGCATCCTGGGTCCTGTGAATACCTTCTTAGCAGATGCATACTGTCGGAAGCAAAATTTTCTGGGAAGAAGACGACTTAGAGAAAAAATGAATTCTAGAGCATGAGAAGAGACCAAAGTATAATTTCTGACATTTAATTTGAAGTATTTATTTCCTCCAATTTAATATGTTTTTTTTTAAGAATTGTCTTGGTAACCAGGAAATGAGGTGGGTGGAATAAAGCATCTAAAACAATGGTTCCCCACTTATGTAGAACCCAGAGATCCTTTGAGGACACAGTTATTAGAAGATTCTAAAGTCCCAACAGTCTTGGCACTTCTCTCCTGATGGACCTGGAGTTGAAGGTTTGAAAGCAGGTTTCTGGCTTTTTGGTGATTCCAGCTGAAGAGAGGAATCTTTTGAACTGGCTGCTGGCAGCTTGAAAACAAGACTGAGAATCCACTTCTCCACTAGACCTGTTTTAGACAGTATTCATCTGAAGATCTTGGCCCATTTGATTGGACTCCACTTGTGAGATTTGGTTATTGGGGACACTTATTGCTTTAGCTTAGATAAGATAGGTTAAGATAGATATATAGAAATTAGGGTGTAAGTTTAATTGTAATAATTATCCTAACCCCTTTTCCTTCCTCCCTTTCCCAAACAACAAATCTGGATTTTTTATATATTTCCTTCTTGTTCATTCCCCTACCAAATCCCACTATTACAATACACAATATTGATTCTACTTTGGCTTAGTCAGATATCATGATTGAAACTCCATCCTTCTTTTTCTCAGTTGATGCCCCCATAGATTTTGCTCCAGCTTTTTACCTTTACCCTGTGACACAGTATTGATTCTAAAATGGATAGTAAGAGTCTTAAAAAAAAGAATATAATTTAATTGTCAAATATTATTGAATTCATAGTAGATTGGTTGGTTGGTTGGTTTTTTTGCCATCATCTATTGTCTCAATTGGACACAAACAGTCTTACTCTCAGGTGGGGATAGGTGACATTTTTGTGAAATTAAAAGCCATCTTTATACTTAAAATTAAATTTGGGAACCATAAGCTGAATGTTTTTTGACAACTCAGATGTCTGGTTCACAATAAATGCCTAATAATGCTTGGTGACTGACTGCTGTGCCATAATTAGTGATGGGAAGAAGAGGCAGAACAGCACAGTAGAAAGAACAATGAACCTGAGGTCAGAATATCCAGGCCATGCCCAAGTTCTTGCTGTAAGAAGGGCTAATCCTTGAGAATGTATCAAGTTGACTCGAGGGAATAAAACAATTCAAAAGGACCAAAATATTCCAATGCCAGGAATATCAATAATGATGGTTGTTAGGGCTTCTCTTCTTCTTGACACTAGCATTTTAATAATTAAAGAACACATCAAATCCAATTGAAACTGAACAAAGCGTTCGTGCCAGGTCAATGGGTCTGGTCAGTCCTCTGAGAAGTGTTCCTAATCTCATGAAACAAGGACAAACTCTTTTTTGTTGTTCTAAATCCATGTGGAGAACTCCTGACTTGGACATTCCCTGCACTGATATCATTTAGTGAGACTTTTCTAACTTGTAACCTTAAGAGAGTTGCCCATGAAGAAGTAGTATTCATATTCAGATGGCCACTCTGAATCATCGGATTTTAAGTTAACATGACTTAGAGAACATACGCACTCAGGGAAATATTTCTGTTTAATCTGTATCAAGGACCATTTCTTTAAAGGAACTAACATGAAATCATTATCTGTTCATCTTTTCCGTGCAATTTTATTTCCCAAAATGGTCGTGTTGGGCTTGGGAGACACAATTCTGTTCGAACATACTATCACCTGAAGAACAAAGTCATCCGATGCAACTAACCACAGCCTGGCTATCATTTCGAAAGATATTTTTAGACCAAAAAAATATTTGCCTGGCTGAAAACTGAATACTGTATCTAAGCAGAGAATCACGCACCCTCCACAGTTTAGAAATGAAGCCCAAGATGAAGGCTGAGCCTTACCTTGGATGGGTTAATGACAATATTCTTGGCAGAGCCATGCTCATCACCAGAGAAAGCTGGTTGGTTATTGAAGCCTTGCTTTACGTTCACTGCAGTGAGTTCATCCTGTTAAAAGCAAGTATTAATGAATCATGATGTCTTAAAAACTTGGACTTATACTTTCACATCTGAACCTGTCTGTAATATTTAGTAAACATCAAGGCTTGCCAGAGAAGCTTACATTACACTCAGTAAAATGCAGGAAGAGAGAACGGGCTATTCCAAATAAAGAGAAAAAGGAAGTTTTGCATTACAGATCCAAGGCCTTTGAAGTCATCTAGTCCCATGCCCTCATTTTACAGATAAGGAAACTGAGAACCAAGCAATTTGGTCAAAGCCACAAAACAGAAAGTGGTAAAGATATAATTCAAACCCTGGTCTCCCTGACTCCAAAACCACTGATATATATATATTTTTTTCATATATATATATATATATATATACATTATATAGAGATAGATGATAGAGATAGAGATAGAGATAGAGATAGAGACAGAGACAGAGACAGAGACAGAGACAGAGACAGAGTCAGAGACAGAGTCAGAGACAGAGATAGAGATAGAGATAGAGATAGAGATAGAGATAGATAGAGATAGAGACAGAGATAGATATTGTATCACACAGAAAATCACATAATGTTAAAATTAGGAGGGGACAACTGGGTGGCTCAGTGGATAGATAGACAGACCTGGAGACCTAGAGGTACAAATTCAGCCTCAGACACTTCTTAGCTGTGTGACCCTGGGCAAGTCATTTAACCTAGTTGCCTAGTCCTCACCATTCTTCTGCCTTGGAATTGACATTTATCAATTTTAAAATAGAAGGTAACAGTTAAAAAAAAAAAGCTGGAAGGAACTTCAGAAGATGCCAGCAAGGTAAAGAATAAACTTGTATAAGGTCATAGAGATAGTTACTAGCAAAACCACTGGCCCTGTCAGATTCCTAGATTGAATCAAATGTCACTTCGTGCATGAACACCTTGGCCGATGTAAGTAAATGTACCATTACTCCTTCTTGAAGTTCCTTTGCATAAGCCGTTTATACACCAGACTAGAAGAAGTTCCTTAAGGAAGCACAATTCCTAGGGCTTTTTAAATCCTCTGGTAATTTAAATGCTTCCATATGGGACCTAAAAGACCTTTACAACATGGCTTTCAGCATGACACATTATTCTCCTTCACAAATACTGCAGACTGGTCAGTGGTTGGCTATTTTTCAAGCTTTTTCCTCCCTGATCTCTTGGATTCCCTAGTTTTCCTTAAAGCTCAGCTCAAGGGACATCTCCCCCTCCTTTTCTGGTTCCCTCAGAGGCTAATGCTGCCTCGGTCCCAGAAAATGACTTTGTAGAAATCATGTGCTTGTTGCATACCCTAATAGAGCCTAATCTCCATGAAGAGGGGTACTGACTCTTTTTTATATATTCAGTACCTAGGACAGATCCTAACACTCAGTGGGCACTTAATAGATAGATACTGGTGGATTAGTTCAGAAAAAGAAAACCATCTTTTTGGTTTTTATTCTCCAGTGCCAAGTGGTATCTTCCAATATTGGCAAATTGAAAAATTTGCTCAAAAGAGCCCCAGCTCTCCCACTTCTTCCCATCCATCTCTCCTTCTCTCTCTCTCTCTCTCTCTCTCTCTCTCTCTCTCTCTCTCTCTCTCTCTCTCTCTCTCTCTCTCTCTCTCTCTCTCTCTCTCTCTCCCCCTCCCTCCCTCCTTTCTTCCCTTTCTCCCTCTCCCTCCTCCCCATCTCTCTCTCCTTTTCTCTCCCTCTTTCTCTCCTTCCTTCTCTATCTCCATCCTCCCCCTCTCCCCTCAATGTTTGACAATTTCAGAAAATCTCAGGATCGTTTGGTACCTTTAATCTGGCACAAACCAGGACCTGTTCAGCAGATTCCTCATCAAAATCATATTTTCACACCCTGAATAAACGCTTCTAAAACAAAGATCACCCTCTAATACAGCGTTAGGCAGAAACGAGCTTTTCTTTAACATTCTGGCCTTTGTGCCTCATCTTTTTTAAGTGAAATGCTATTAGGAGGGGAATCACATGGGAAATCCTAACTGCATTACTGTGATTAAATTCAGTTATTCTTGTTTCTGAGCCAATGACACTAACACTGAGTCCAAGTTCTCTCTGAACTCTTAGGTTCAGAAACAAAGAACACATAGAAGTTGTGCCTAAAAGATTTCATTTATTTTTAAGAAATGGAGCTTCCCCACCTGAGCACAGAGGTATGTGTTATGCTCGACTCATCCTAGAGGAGGCCAGAGAACACAACCAATTAGGAGACTTACTGTTCAATCTCAGCAACAGGCTAAGTGGTGTATCCAAATGCAGGCAGTTAGGTGGCCCAGTGGATAGAGCACTGGACCTGGAGTCAGGAAGACCCTAGTTCAACTCTGGCCTCAAACATGTACTAGCTATGTGACCCAACTAGGCAAGTCACTTAACTTCATTTGCCTCAGTTTCCTCCGCAGTAAAATGAGCTGGAAAAGGAAATGGCAAACATTCCTCTAGCTTTGCCAGGAAAATTTCCCTGGACAGCACTAGCATGCTGTGGTCCACAGGATCATGAAGAGAAGGACACAAATGAACAAATGTGGCTAACCAGGCTCCTGGAAAAATCTGGATTCAGAAAGTCCTGAGATCTAATTCCACCTCTGAATTTGGCTGGCTACATTTTACCTTTGTCAAGTGGCTTCCTGAGACACTGAAGTCTCCGATTTATATTTCATTTGGGTTGAAGTCCACACTTCAACAGAGCAGAATCTCTCTAGACTGACAATCACGGATGCTTCCTGCACTTACAAATGTTCATTAAATAAATTAATGGGTACTGCCTAATAGCGAGATGGGCCACTGAAATCATGGGTAGGGAAGTAATCACAGTAAAGAAACACCAAACACTCACCATGAATTTAAACTATTTATAAATTTGTATTTGTTTACACATGGTTATGCTGCAATCTGCACTAACATAAGAATTCTACTAAATACATGTAGGCGACATGCTATAGAGGATCTGCAGTCGGAGGACCTGGGTTTAAAGCCTTCCTCTGCTAATGACCGCCAATGGGACCTTAATCACCCAGAGCCTCTATTTCCTGTAAAGTGAGGAGGGTGGACCAGATCGTCCCAGAATCACAGAATTTTCCACTATGAAAGGACTTTTCAGCAGTCATCTAGTCTGACCCATAGCTTTCTGAAAAAGAACCCTTACTACAACATATTTGACAGGTAAGAGATACAGAGGATAGAGCACTGAGTTTGGAATCAAGAAGACTTATCAAATCTGACTTACTAGATGTGTGACCCTGGACAAGTCACTTAACCCTGTTTACCTCAGTTTCTTCATCTGTAAAGTGAGCTGAAAAAGGAAATGGTCAACTACTCCAATATCTGAAAACCCCAAAAGGAGTCCAGGAAAGTTGGACACAATGGAAACAGCTCAATAGCAACTCTAACATAACCAAAAAGGGATCATCTAATCTTTGCTGAATGATATTGAGTGAGGAGGATCTCCCTTTCTTCCAAGGCAGCTCCTTCCCCATTTCCATTTGAATGGATCATTAAGGTTTCATCAAACACTGAATCCTATGATTTCTGATCCTATCAGCTATGATGCTGTGAGCCTTATGGGACACTAAAAGTAGTCAGTCTCTGTCTCTCTCTAATTTGAAACAGAGCTTCCCTAGCCAGGTCATCTTCACTGACTCACCTATGACAAGGGAAGGTCAAAGGTCTAAGTCAGAAGAGCCAATATACAAGGTTTCCTAAGGGATGGGAGGAAAGTACAGATCAACCTTCTCTTACAATCACTCTTGCCCCTTCTCCCCACATGCAAGCGGTCCTACTGACACCAAGAGCATCCTAGAACAGAGAGCACCTGTATACTTTCAGCAAGTGACTGCTTTAAAGAGAAGATCAATAATGGGCCCAACCACGGCCATCATCTTGATAGTTTGCCAAGTCCCAGACTGAGGCATTTTATGGTACATAAGCACTCAATCCAAGACTTAAAAGGGCGTATTAGCTGTGAACAGAGGTCTCTTGGAGGCACGCCATGTAACTTTATTTAATTGTGTGTGCTATTACTAATAAGTTGGCAGACCACTGTTTTGGCCCATTATCAAACATGTCTTGTTTTGGGAAATTAAGCTCTAAGGTAATCGAGTCTCCTCTAAGCATCTAGAAGGTCATTCAGACTTTGCTTCACCCAGAGAATGAGTTACACATTCACATATCAAAGAAACTTCAAACTGTTCAGACATTTTCAAATGAATGATTTGAGAGGGCAATCCAATAGCTCCATGACACAAGAATCTATTTTAAGTGAAGGGAGGGAGGGAGAGAAAGGGAGAGAGAGAGAAAGGGAGAGAGAGAGAAAGGGAGAAAGGGAGAGAGAGAGATGGGGGGGGAAGAGAGAGATAGGGAGGAAGGGAGGGCGAGAAAGAGAGAGAGGGAGAAAGAAAGAGACAGAGAGACAAAGAGAAAAGAGACAGATGCAGACACCCAGAGAGAGGACACAGAAGCAGAGACAGAGAAAGAGGCAGAAGGACACAGAGAGAGACAGACAGACAGAGAATGAGAGACAGAATAAGAGACAGAGACAGAGAGTGTGTGTGAGAGTGAGAGACAGAGAGTGTGTGTGAGAGAGTGAGAGAGACAAAGAGGGGGTAAGAGAGAGAGAGAGAGAGAGAGAGAGAGAGAGAGAGAGAGAGAGAGAGAGAGAGAGAGAGAGAGAGAGAGAGAATAATAATAGGGATCAGACCTATGATTTCATTGGCTATAGAGAATCCATGGATAAAGAAACTCCCTTTACTGGTGCAGGTTGGCACCTTCAGCCTAGAGAACGAAGAAATTAAATAATTTTATCAGGTTAGACTTAGTCAGTAAGACTGAGATAGGACTGGATGGAACTCAGGTCTTCATAGCTTCGAGGTCTACTATTTATCCTTGTCCATTCATCATATATCCCTGTGTGTATGTCTATATAGATGAAAAAAGTGTGCATGTTCTAGTGGCAAGAGCTTTGGCTTTGGAGACAGAAAGATCCAAGTTCACTTTGACAGTTACCAGTTATGTGACCATGGATATATCACAGTCTTTAAGTCACAACTTCCTTGTAAGTCAAATGGGGATAAAACCTCTCCTACCCATCTTACAGTTGCTGTGGAATTCAGTTGAGATAATCATAAGCATAAAGTGCTTTGCAAGAATTCACGGGCTATCTATATGTCGTTACTATTTCCAAATGAGTTCATTTGGAGATTTAAAATTGTAGTTCCATTCTTGAAACAAAATATTCTTGAGCTCAGGGCTAGAATTTGAACCCCAATCTTCTTACTATTGGGTCACAATGCTTGAATGTATTCAATCAAATCCTTATGGAGGGAGAACAAAAGTGAAGCAGAGAGGAAAAGATGAGAAAGGAGGAGAAAAGGGGGGGAGGCAGAGTAAAGAAAAGAGAAGGGGAGAAAGGAATGGAGAGAAGGAGGGAAGGGAAGAAAAGGAGGGGAGAAGAGATAGGGATAAAGAGATGAAATCACCAGTCCTTGAAGTACTAAAGAATACCACATAATTGACTGTACCTTTCTGAACTTAAATGAGGGGTTTGGTCTAAATGAGTTTAAGATTCCTTTCAGCTCTGATATTCTGACTTTAATAAAGATCATTTATTACCCTACCACAAACTACCTGGATGACCTTCAACAAATCACTAACCCTGTGTTCGCTCATGAGGGTGTTGGTTTCTGAGCTGCTTTCAGCTTCCAATAGGGGAGTGAAAAGAGAAAAAGGGTCAAGGGAACAAAATGATGGAGTAGGGACAGGGCTAGGTTTGGAAGCAGTAAAGCTATGGGTTCAAATCCCATCTTTGACAGTAGCATATGGGAGCATCAGTGAGCCACTTAACTGCTATGCGCCTTGCTTTCCTCCTCTGTAAAATGGGGATAATAATATCTATAGCACCAACCTCACAGAATTGGTAGGAGATAATGGGTATAAGGTACTTTCTAAATGTACTATGTCAGAAAAGTGCCAACTGATCACGCTGTCTGAGTCAACAGAGATTGAGATCTGTTTTTCAGAGGTTAAGGATGGGGAAGGGAGGTAAGGGGGTACCAATAGGAAATTTTGTTCCCATCTTTGATTTTATCTCATGAGATTGAATAAAAGAGTAATTAAATAGCAGCATATGTGTTTCCTCCTTCTTTCTATTGTCGTTCAGCTATACAACTTCTGTGATGCCCCATTTGAGGTTTTCTTGGCAAAGATACTAGAGTAGTTTGCATTTCCTTTTCCAGTTCATTTCACAGATGAGGAATTGAGGCAAAAAGGGTTAAATAATTTGCTCAGGGTCACACAGCTAGGAAATGTTTTGGGTCAGATTTGAACTCTGGAAAATGAGTCTTCCTGACTCCAGATCCAGCTCTCTATCCACTGCGCCACTCCCTCCATTCCCCACATATACAAAAAAGGGGGGGGGGGGATACAAGGACAATGTTAGGGCTTAATCATGCAGCAGGTCTGCAGGGTTTTCAAGACCCAATAGTACAATTGTGTTTGGCACTACTTCACTGTAGGGACTCCTTTTTTCTGGTTCACAACAGAAAGAAAAGTGGTTTATCAAGACCCTTTCCATCCTCATAGAACAGCAGTTCAATGGATGGATCAATAATTCAACATGACAACTGATATCTTTTATGTCCCGAATCAAGGCAAGACCTTCCCTAACATTAGTCACGGGCAATTGGACAGGTTTTGCCTCTGTTTAGAAATCAGAAATCCCTCTTATTGAGTTATTTTAACTTATTGTGATTTGAAACATTTTTAATACATATATCAGTGGAAACAATGTTGAATTTTTAATAAGTCTTTAAAAAATGACATTTGGGGATCATGAATTTTTCTATTCCTATTAATACTTAGTTATATCCTGTTCACTGCCACTGTGGGTTTTTTCCACACTATTACTAGATTGGAGAGTTATTCATCTAAGTGTCAACTCTCAAGGAGCAGCTAAACAGAGAAATAATACACAGCTCTGCACCTCTGGGATAAAAAAGTTGATGTATTTCTGGGGTTGAGCCAGGGGACTAATTGGTGTACCTGAGGCACCAGCATCCAATCGCTACTCGTTAAAGCGATGAAAAGCCAATTGGGGGTCCAGAAAAGTCTCATGGCCCTCTTGCCTTTAGTTAGGAGTCTGAGATCACAGGCTAGGATGCCACAGGCAGCATCCCTGCTGCAGGAAAAGGGGCATCAGAGCTCCTGAGGGTGACTGACAGCCAGAAGAATAGATGATCATGGACTGACTTCCAAAGAGGAGACTGTGGCCATGGGGAAAGATCATGAGATGAAAAATTAGGGAAGGACCTAAGAAAATTCCTACCAAGGGGCAATCTGTCTATCCTCTCTATCTCCTGCAAGAATTGGTACATACATCAACAAGGGAACATCAGGAAAAAAGGGGAAGAGATATAAAAAACAATAACTTTGAAACTGTTTAGAAGAAGGGACTCAAAAAGATTTAATACTATGAGGAATATGGAAACTAAAGAAGGAATAAGTTAAGTTGAGAAGCCATGAATCAAAGAATAAAAGTCTAGATTAGATAGAAAAAAGAAGAGAAATTACAAAGAGAACATGAGAATAAAGTATTTATTTTTTTAACAAGGGGTCAAAAAATAAAATAAAAATATTTTAAAGCCAACTGGCAAAATAAGTTGGAGGAAAAGATTATGCCTGACAGTTTAACTCAGAGAATAAGAGGGGAAGAATTAGATAATGAGATAAAATAATTTCTAATTTAAGCAAAATTCCAGAACTAAGGAAAAGGGTAAATTTAGGGGGAGGAGGTGCCTGAGGGTAAAGGGAGAGTTGGGCAAATAGATTTGTTTTAAAATAAACACAAATAACTGAGGCAAAATTTAGTCTTTACAGAGGGGAAGAGAGAAAACAGTCCTAGTTCTGAACCTTCCTCCCCTTGTAGCTATGTGAGATTCCTACTTCCACATGACACAGGAAGTCATTGAATCATCTACAACTCAAAGCTCCCTATTTGGGTACAAAACAAGAAGAACCAGGAAAAAAAAAAAGGCTGCCTTGTTAGAGTCCCTCAACAGCTTCTCTCTCAAAAGAGAGTTAGGGTCTGAGGGCAAGCCTTCTCCAGTCTCATAAATTAGAGCAATACAAAGAGCACAGGTGGCCCAGAGATGAGCAGCAAGTCCCAAACTTTTTATGTGATTATAAATCCATCAGGTCAACTTTTAAGAGCAACTAGGATTAAACCTAAGATCATAAATTTAGATCTCAAAAAGTTACCTAGAAATCATCTAGCACAGTCCTGAATTTTACTAATAAAGAAATAGTACAGGAAAGTGACTTGTCCAAGGTCACAGATGATAACTACCATCCAGCCAGAGTATTGACTTTAAGCTTTATAGTTTGCAAAGTATTTTCCAAGGACTATCTCATTCATTTGATCCTCGCACCAACCTTATAAGGTAAGTACTATTATTATATTCATTTTATAGGTGAGGAACTTGAGACAAAGGATAAGTAACTTGCCCAGGGTCACTTAGGCAATGTATGCCATGTGAACAAACACTCATTTTTTACCTCATTTTACTCAGGAAGTTTTTGCTCATTTGCTCAAAAATCTATCTCATTTTAATAAAGAAAACAATCTGGGAGGTGGGAGCAGGATGAAGAAATGAGGCAGAAGGTGAAATACTTGGACTGTAGATCTTCCTGGGCCTGTAATCACAATATTCAGGAAATCTATTAAAAAAACCTTTCCAAAGCCATCTATTCCAGTGTGGGATCGCTCTCACATTCCAGGAGTTTTTCCTTAAAATGTGGGATTGTATCAGACATTTGTCCCTGCAATCTTTATTCATTTCCCCCTACAATGGTTCCCATTAAGATGGTCAGATCTAAGGAGCCAGAGAGACCACCTGCTCCAAGCCAGTTTAAGTAACAAAAAAAAAAAGGAATATTTAACTAATATACACTGATTGCTCCTTCAAATAGAAGACCTCATTTCAAAGAGAAATGTTTTAAAAGGACTTTTCTAGATGGCCACTAGGTGGAACAGTGGACACCATTGCACTTGGCCATTATTTTGGCCCTTTCTTGGAGATGACCACTAAGTGGAAGAGTAGGCACCATTGTACTTGGGCACTGTCCTTTATTGAAGGATTTCTGTAGATGGCCACTAGGTGGAGCAATGGACACCATTGTACTTGGTCATTACTATAGTTATGTCCTTTACTGAAGGACTACTTTAGGTGACCACTAAGTGGAACAGTGGACACCACTGTATTTATGTCCTTTATTGAAGGACTTCCCTAGGTGACCACTAAGTGGAATAGTGGACACCACTGTATTTATGTCCTTTATTGAACAACTTCCCTAGGTGACCACTAAGTGGAGCAGTGGACACCACTGCATTTATGTCCTTTATTGAAGGACTTCCCTAGGTGACCACTAAGTGGAATAGTGGACACCACTGTATTTATGTCCTTTATTGAACAACTTCCCTAGGTGACCACTAAGTGGAGCAGTGGACACCACTGCATTTATGTCCTTTATTGAAGGACTTCCCTAGGTGACCACTAAGTGGAATAGTGGACACCACTGTATTTATGTCCTTTATTGAAGGACTTCCCTAGGTGACCACTAAGTGGAGCAGTGGACACCACTGTATTTATGTCCTTTATTGAAGGACTTCCCTAAGTGGCCAGTAGGTAGAGCAGTGGACACCACTGTATTTATGTCCTTTATTGGAGGGCTTCTTTAGGTGACCACTAAGTGGAGCAGTAGACACCACTGTATTTATGTCCTTTATTGAAGGGCTTCTTTAGGTGACCACTAAGTGGAGCAGTGGACACCACTGTATTTATGGCCGTTATTGAAGGACTTCCCCTAGGTGACCACTAAGTGGAGCAGTGGACACAGCTGTACTTGGAAGTCAGGAAGACTAGGCTTTGAATCCAGCCTCAAACACTTACTAGGTATTTGACTCTGAGCAATTCACTTAACCCCTCTCAGATTCAGTTTCCTCCTTGGTAAAACGAGGACCTATCAGCACCAACCTCACCCAGTTGTCGCAAGGATCAAAAGAGAGAACATATGGAAAGTGCTTGGCATCCCTTAAAACACAGTATAAAAAATGGTGGCTATTATTATTTTTATCCACATTAGGTCAATAGTCTTTCTAACAGTCTTGCAATTGACTAGTGAGGTATTATCTTAATTCTTTTAAAGATGAAGCTTAAGTAAATTAGTAGTAGATTAGCTCCAGGTCAAGTCCCAGGTGCCCCTTTCTTCAGGGCTCTACTCATCCTTGATTTCAACAGCCTTTTTACTGCCTTGAAGATCCTTCAAATTCCAGAATGTTGGGACCATTAAAATGTCCTACTGTACTAGCCGGGGTCAGGAACTACTTACACTAGGAGATGATGGGAGCTCAGATTGGAGTCATGACAAGTGGAAGGGGAGTCCCACTGCCTTTTTTCCTACAGGTAGAAAGCAGAGTCCTCTAGGACTCTCCTAACTTCTAAACTCATCTGTAAATCTCACATAATTACTTTTACAATGAGTTTCACAAGATGATCCTGAGTTTTGGGATCACTTCTTGCCATAGAGTGTGTTTATTTCAATAAATGCTTTATTTTGAAAGCAAACTAGCTGTTTTGATCAGGACTGGAAATAATTTTTTTTTTCCTTTTTTAAACTCATTTTCCCACATAAAAAATAATACTGCATAGATCATAACGTTTGCCAGCCCCCTCATAAGCCAATTTAATGTACATATACATACCCCATTTATTACAGACACACAGATGCTCAGAAGTTTCTACTAGTAAAACAGATCCTCCTTGAGTCAAAGGCTGTTTTGTTTCTCTAGCCCCAGTTTCTAAGAAAGAACAGGGTCTGAGCCATAATAAGCACTTAATGCACTTGCCAAATTTAATGTCATTCAAAAATCTTTCTTCCACAAGGAATTCAATAGTAGGGAGTTGCAGAGGGTAAATGAAATGTCATAATGAGTTAAGAAGTCTCAAGGAGTTAAAAAATACTCCTGAATTTGAAATTCAAAAATCTATCTCCCATTTTTAAAAAATCTATGTCCCATATCCATCACTTCCTAGATCTGGGATCATGGACAAGTCATTAAGCCACTCTATACCTCAGTTTTACCCATCCATAAAATGGGAATGATCATACTTGCATGAGCTACCTCCCTTGGAAATGGGGCTCAAGTGAAATAATTTAAGGTAAATATTTTAAAATTTGAGAGGTGAATATTATAATTAAAGTGATACTATGTTATACATGTTATATTAAAAAGTGAATATTTAAAAAGGGTCTTCTGCCCACTAAAATCCCAGAAGCATCCTATCTTTACAAGCTTGGGGAAGTAACTTAACCTCCCTGAGCCACAGTTTCCTTCATCTACAAGATGAAGGGTTTGAACCAGATAGCAAGTGAAATCCCTTCCAGCTCTTGAGGCATGATCCTGCTTCCTCCTCCTCTTCTGTTTAAGTTAGCCACATCAGTGTATATGTAAAGGCTCCAAACTGAACTCTAAAGATCCATTAAGACAGAGGCACAGAGAGGTGATGCCATCATCCATTTGGATTTCGTGTAGTACCCTCAATAATGACATAAACTGACAAAACACCTTCTTTTTTAAACCCTTACCTTCTGTCTTAGTAACAACTCTAAGACAAAAAGGCAAGGAGGGCTAGGCAAGCAGGGTTAAATGACTCACCCAAGGTCACACAGAAGTATCTGAGACCAGATTTGAACCCCTGTCCTCACAACTCCAAGCCCAGAGGCTCTATCCAATGACAATGTCTTTCCTAGGGGCTCAATGAGTATTTGTGAAATAAGAGGAACTGGTGAATACGGACATTCACAGAAGCCTAGAACCTAAGTTAGAAGACTTTAGAAGGGATGCAGCTAGGTGCCTTGGTGGATTGAGAGTCAGACCTAAAGAAAAGAGGTCCTGGATTCAAATTTGACCTCAGACTTCTCAGTTGTATGGTCCTGGGCAAGTCACTTAACCACCCTTGCCTAGTCCTAACTGCTCTTCTGCTTTGGAACCAATACATTTGGTATTGATTCAAAGAGGGAAGGGAAGGGCTTTAAAAAAAAAACAACTTTAGAAGAATTCTCAGAAGTCACCCTAATCCATATTCTTCTCTACAGCATTGCCAACAAAGTGACCACCTAGCCTTCCCACTCCCCTTCAAGTCTGTCCATTGCGTGCCGACCAGTAGGAAGCTTTTCATCAAGTCTAGATTCACTACTTTGTAACTTCAATTCCTGCCCTTGTTCTCCCCCTCTGAGAGGGGGAGGATCTTTCTCCCAGCTGCCTCCTCCCAAGCAGAATAAATTTAATCCCCCTTCAAACCACCTCCCAAACCCACTTCCCCTCATCTTTTCTTCTTCAGGCTAAACATCCTCCCTTCTTTTCCCCGACATCCTAGGGTACAAATCCAAAGCTCTTACCCTTCTAGTTTCCCTTCTCTGGACTCTCTCCAGTTTAGCAGTATGTTCCTAAAATGTAATACCCAGAAATAAACACACTGTCCAGGCATCCCCTCCAAGTTGGAGAAGAGGGGTCCAGCTGGAGGGAGCCCGGCTCTCCCTGCTCCAACCTCGGGAGGAATCTTCACTTAATAAATACGATTTGCCTCCAAGAAGGGTTATTAGCACCTCCTGAGGCACCTAGCTCACTCTCAGATTGACCTCTGCCCAAGTCTGAGAGCCAACCATCAAGAGCAAGCTCGATTTCAAGCCACCCTTTCACCATTCATTCACTAAGGTCCAAGGCTTTGATGAAAGAGCCGCTGAGCCTGGGTTAGGAAGACAAGTACCACGGCCACCCACTTGACTAGGATCTTTCTCCCAGCTGCCTCATTGAGAGCCCCACAACTCCGTGTATCTGTTCTGCTTGTGATCATCTGCATTAATAGTGACAGAGCCTCGAGACACTTGGGTGAACTTGGGATCCTTGATCACAGCTCTATGGAAAACCCCATCCCACAATCCTGCCCAGCCAACTGTT
The DNA here is from genome assembly GCF_027887165.1 of Monodelphis domestica. Lineage (NCBI taxonomy): Eukaryota > Metazoa > Chordata > Mammalia > Didelphimorphia > Didelphidae > Monodelphis > Monodelphis domestica. The sequence continues at coordinate 46,923,158 of NC_077234.1, forward strand.
CTACCTCCTGAGCCTGTTTGAGGGCATTAATGACAACCTATACCGTCACCATTTAGTGTCTATGAATGACGACACAGGATTTAAGGAAAGCCATAGGAGAAAAGGCTTTAGAGATGGAAGGGGCTGTCAAGACACTTGAGGGAGTCAAGTCTTTTCATTTTATGGCCAGGAAAACTGAGCCAGAATGATTTGAAAGTGCCTGACCAAAGAAGGGGAAAGACTGTTGAATTTGGAGTTCAAAACACTGGTCTTCTATATTTATGCTGCCCATTGTGGGCAAGTTACAGCATCTATCTAGGCTTCTCATTTTTTACCAATAAAATAAGAGGATTAGACATAATTTGCTCTTTAAAATGTAAATCTATGATCCTGCATCCCTCATCTAACATTCTTCTTCACTGCAGAATATCCACTCACATAACATTTGCATTTCTTTTTCTGCCAATTTTGAAGAAATCAGAGTATCAAATAATTTCAGTTCATGGGAAAAACTGAGTGGCCATCTAGTCCAATCCCTAGCTGAAAAGGCTTCATCTCTAGAACAAACCTGATTCTTGATTATTTGTTCATCCAGGCAGTCAATAAACATGTATTAAGTGCTTCTACTATGTGTCATGCACTCTGCTTAAGCGCTAAAGATACAAAGGTTCTAAAAGATGGTCTCTCGGTTCTTAGGAGATCACAATCAAAAGGGGAAGGCGGGAAGTAAATGGCTATGCACAAAGGGGCTATACACAGGATAAATTAGAAACAATCGACGGAGAGAAGGCAGTACAAAATTAAGAGGGGCGAGGAAAGACTCCCTGTAGTAGGTGGGATTTTAGCCGAGACTTGAAGGGAGGCAGGAGGGAGAGAAGAGCCATTAATCAGGAGATGGAGTGTCTTCTTGGAGAAATCTACAAGGTCTCTGAATCTCAGAGCATGTAGGAAGTGATGTAAGATGTGAGACAACTAGAAAGGGAGGAATGGGAGGTAGCATGATCAGAGCTGCCCTTTAAGGAGATCACTTGGATAGCTGGGTGAAGGATGGACTGGAGTGGAGAGAGACATGGCCAGGAGATCCATCAGCAGGACAGAGAAATAATTCAGGCATGAGGTAATGAGACTTCTTTATCTGAGAGAGTTTACAAAAGTATAACTGATAGGTGTCGGCAACAGATTTGGACAAGGGGAATGGAAAAGAGGGAGGAGCTGAAGATAGCATGGGTTTAGAACTTGGGTGACAAAAGTAATGGGTAAATAAAAAAGGCAGGGAGAGTTGAGGGAAAGACAAATCTGAACACATACTCTAAATAGGATTATAATAATGTGGTTCTACTACCTAATGACTATATTGTGTGTGTGTGTATGTGTGTGTGAGAGAGAGAGAGAGAGAGAGAGAGAGAGAGAGATGGACAGACAGAGAGAGGCAGAGACAGAGACAGAGAGACAGAGATGTTGTAAAGTTGCATATGTTGAGTTTTCAGCCTCTGTTTAAAGACATTGAATGAAAAGAAACCCACTACCTCCTCCTTCATTGCTAATCTAAAAAACAGTCCATTCCATGTTTGGATAGTTCCAAATTTAAAATAAAGCCTAAATTAATCTCTTCGCCACTTAGTCAATGTAGAATAATGAGAAAAACACCAAACAGCAAGTCAAAAGACTGGGACTCTGAGAGTTATCAAGTGACCTTAGGAAAATCACTTCATGTCATTGGGACTCAGTTTGTTCAACTGTAATCAGATGCTTTGATTCCAGAACTCCCCAAGGCAAACAACCCTTCTGGTTTGCCCCCCACCAAAGGGCCTTTGTTTAGATAAATACTGCTGGTTGAAATCTTTTTTTAAACTTGGAAAGTATGAGATGTTATATGTGAGGAACAGAATGGAGAAATGTATTAATGGAGGTCATTCACGTAGTCAAGTAGCAGAACCAGGTTCAAGTCCTGCATCCTTTCCATTACCCATCGGACTTCGTCAATCCAAACAGTACAACCTGCTTTTACCACGTGATTTTAATCTGAACCAAGGAACGGGCTCTTCATTCACATCTTCGGACTTCTGCATCAATAGGGATCATCTTTCTCTTTGGAAAAATGAATGGTGTTCTCAATATCATTTTGGATATGCAGAAAATAAGTTCCTGCCAGCCTTGGGCTTGTTAATTATCATTTCTCAAGTCAAATCAATAAAGTGGCCACATGGGGAAAGGAGGAGAGGAGGTGGGGGGCGGGGGTTGTCTGTCCAAGGTGAAAAGACTTTAAATCACGTTAGAACAAAGTTTGGTCATGAAGCCAGCAGGGCTCTGAGGAACCTTGATTTCAGAGCCGAAGGACCTCACTCTGTGATTTAGTACTCCCATGACCTTGGGCAACTCATTAAACACTGGTGAGTCTGTTTGATCTTATAGGCTCACTCCTAAATGCAGAGATTTGAAGCTGGCAGGACTTGAGAAAGCATTTAGTATACAACCCCTTCATTTTACAGATGAGGCATCTGAAGTTCAGAGGGCTGTAGTGGAGAGAATGTTGGAATCAGAATCAGAATTTCTGGAATCAGAAAGTCTACATTCAAGTCTCAGCTCTGATGTCTACTGGAAGTAAGACCTTGGACAAGTTCATCTACATCTCTGGACTCAGTTTCCCTTTCTGTTAAATGGAAAAATGCTATTTATTCTATCTACATCTAAGAGTTGGCATGGTGGGGGGAGAGGTGAGAAGTCCTAGAGCAATTTGAAATATCTCTCCCTTCACTATTTTTTAAAAATCCTTATCTTCTATCTCAGAATTGCTATCAAGTCTGGGTTCCAAGGCAAAGGAATGGTAAGGGCTAGGCAACTGGCTTTAAGCAACTTACTGAGAGTCACACTGCTTGGAAGTGTCTAAAGTCACATTTGAAGGTCTTCCCAACTCCAGACCTGGATCTCTATCCACTAAACCACTAAACTAGCTGCCCCCATTCATTCCCTTAATTTTTTTAGAGACAAAGTGCTACAGGTAGATAGAGCTGTGTCCTGAGGCAGGGGGTGAATCCTACCTCAAATAGAAACTGCCTGTGTGATCCTGGGAAAATCATCTAACAGCTCAGAAATAAGGCATAGATATCTGTAAAATGGGGATGAAAAACTTCTATTATGTGCCTTCTAAAGTGTCTGAGAAAAAAAAAACATTTTAAAATCCTCCCTCCCCCCCCATCTCTCTTTCTCTGTTTCTCTCTGTCTCTCTGTCTCTCTGTCTCTCTCTGTCTGTCTGTCTCTGTCTGTCTGTCTGTCTGTCTGTCTCTGTCTGTCTGTCTGTCTGTCTGTCTCTGTCTGTCTGTCCGTATGTCTGTCTCCCTCCCTCCCTTTCTCTCTCTCTCACACACACAGCGCCATTAGGCTGTAGCACCAAATTATTATAATCCTATTCAGAGTATGCATTCAAACTTAACATATTTCAACAACTTTTCAAATAATACTGTTTTAATGGGTTTTTCCCATTTGCCTTTCATTTAAAGGTTAAGGCTTTTACTGATGATTCTCGGTACATTTACAACATGTAATTTAAGTAAAACTCAGCATCCAAGTTTCTACTCCAGTTGAATTCATTCATCTCAGTAAAGATGTTGGAAGCCAAGCTGGAAGTTTCTGACAAAAAAAAATAGCACCGATTTGTTTCTTAAATTCTCCAAATTTCTCATTGCTCGGCTTCTGCCCCAGTTCAGATGCTCTGGGCTTTGGCCTTAGCCTGGTGAGATGGGGAAAGGGGAAAAGTATTTAGAAAGCACTTACTTAGATAGACAGATATTATGCAACCTATTTAACAAATATTTCCTCCTTTGGTCCTCAAAGTAACTTTGTGAGGAGGGTGCTATTATTATTCCCCTTTTGCATTTAAGGAAACTGAGACTCAGAGCTGGTGTGACTTTTCCAGGGTCACACAGCCAATAAGTATCTGAGGCTGGATTTGAACTCAGAGTTTTCTGACTCCATGCCTAGTATCCTATTCATTGTGGTGCTACCTAGCCATCTCATGAGAAAAGTGAGAAAAATCTCCAGTTCTTTTTTTTATCACAATTAATGCAAGTTACAATTAAAGCTTGAAGTTATTTTTTAAATGCATAAAACCTAGGGAAAAAACAGATATTGACAAATCATAGTAATATCAAATCTGGCCTGAAACTTGACTTGGAATCCTTTTCTCCTAACCATTCAAGGGTTCTCCTATTGCAGCTACCCAGTAGGAAAGATGGTGGTCTCAGATTCCCATCAGACTTGGAGACAAAGTCAGGACAGCTGCTATACACAGAAGACTGGTTCCTCTTTCTTTTCCCTTTGCAGATTCATTATCCAAGACCCATTCTCTAACCACTGGTGTCCCCCAAGGCTCTATCCTGGGCTTTCCTCTCTTCTCTTTCCATTCTCTGTTAACAATCTCATCAATTCCCATTTGTTCAATTACCGTCACTTTGAAGATGACTCCCACATGTATATACCCTGCCTTAATCTCTCCCCCTAACCTTCAATCCCGAGTTACCATGGCCAACTGAACGTCTCTGCCAAGATGCCCAACAAGCATTTCAAACTCAACATAGTCTTTTTTATGATTAAATTCAACCTATTCTAAAATAGAACTTCTTATCTTCTCTCCCAAGCTCAATCCTTCTCCAAATAGCCATATTTCTCTCGAGGGCGCCATCTTCCTTCTAAGTCACCTGGATTCACAGCCTTGGACTCATCCTCCACTCTTGCCGCCATGTCTCATGGATTCTACTTCCGCAAGTCTAGCACCTATTCCTTCTCCATTCAAAGAGCCTGGACCATGCCAATACTCTCCAGGTAGGTCTCTGCTACCGTGTTCTTCCTCCCATTCTATAGAGTCTCACTCTCTTGCTTCTCTGTTCAAGTCTCTTTCTTCAGGGATTCCCTACTGACATGAAGACAAAATACAAAGGCCTCAACCTGGCATTTAAAGCTCTCCACAATCTGGGTTTGGAGTTGGTATTGTTTTAATTGCATGTTCCTCCCTTTCACAGACAGGTGGCATAGTAAACAGAAAGTTGGACTTGAGGCAAAAAGATTCAGTTTCAAATCCTGCATTCCAATCAGATCCATCTACTGGTACTGGCTAATCCCTAAATTCAGCCTCACACCTGCAATCTCTTGGCCTTTGGAATTTTTTAATTAAAAAACAAATAATGAACCCCAGGCTACTTACTCCTTCCTAGAAATGCCTATATGTGTGTACAATACACACACACGCACACATATTTATACATATACAGGACACAGTCAACAGAAGAAATTGTTCTGTTGGAGAATGAATATTTGGAGTAAGTGTTAGTCTATCTTTTTTTTACTTCAATGAAGGGACTGGGTGGAAGAGAAAATGGGTTTTTGATCATGGAAAAATGAACTTTTAATAAATGGATGAGACAAGAGGGGGAGAGAGGAGAAGGAAGAAAGGGAGGGAGGGAGGAAGGAAGGGAGAGAGGAAGGAAAGAAGGAAGGGTGAAAGGGAGGGAGGGAGGGAGGGAGGGAAGGAAGGAAGGAAGGAAGGAAGGGAGGGAGGAAGGAGGGGAGGAAGGGAGGAAGGGAGGAAGGGAGGGAGGGAGGGAGGGAGGGAGGGAGGGAGGGAGGGAGGGAGGGAGGGAGGGAGGGAGGAAGGAAGGAAGGAAGGAAGGAAGGAAGGAAGGAAGGAAGGAAGGAAGGAAGGAAGGAAGGAAGGAAGGAAGGAAGGAAGGAAGGAAGGAAGGAAGGAAGGAAGGAAGGAAGGAAGGAAGGAAGGAAGGAAGGAAGGAAGGGAGGGAGGGAGGGAGGGAAGGAGGGAGGGAGGGAGGGAGGGAGGGAGGGAGGGAGGAGAAAAGGAGGGGAAAAGGGGAGGGAGGGAAGGAAGGAGGGAAAAGGGAGGGAGGGAAGGAAGGAGGGAAAAAGGGAGGAAAGGAGGGAGGAAGGGAGGAAAGAGGACTCTGTGTTACTAAGAAAGTGCTGATTGCCTTGGTAGAGGATGCTCCTCTGGGAGGATCCCAGGTCCTGCCACCATCATCTTTGGTCCCATGAGGAAGGAGAGAACACTAACCACTGTGGGGCTGGTTGCTTCAGAACTACACAGGGCCTTACAGGGCCTCTGGTTCAACCTCCTTATTTTGCAGATGAGGAACTGAGGCCCAGAGACAGGGGTCTTTCCCACAGAATGCAGCACCCTTTTCTCTGGATCATGCTGCCTTTTCGCTGGGAAAGTGTTCCCATAGGAAGGGGTAGCCAAATCCAACATTGAACTAAGCTAAGGATTCCAGGAGGCTCGAGGTGAGATTAGAGAGGAGATAAAGGATTGGAGGTGAGAAGTTAAACTCTGTGATTAGCTGCTCGGTCAATCTGCCTGGAATGGATGCAGAGTACGTGAGTGATAACAGCCAGCCTTTCCATGGTTGCCAACCCTTTGGCTCATCTGATCTTCACTCAAACCCTGAGACCGATATTAGACGGACAAGCCGGACCTGAAATCAGGCAGACTTGAGCCACTTATTAGCTGTGTGACTCTGGACGAGTCACCTCGCCTCTGCCTGCCTCAGTTTTCTCCTCTGCCAAATGGGGACAACAGAGCCTATCTCCCCGGGCACTCGTGAGGATGAGTGGATGTATACATAGAGCACTTTTCATGTTCTTTTTAATATTCTGATTGTTGTTGTTTCAGTAAAATGGGTCTCTCTATGGGCCCATACATTTTGTTGTGAGGGTTAAGGAGATTACCGAGGAGCGATCCACAGAAGGCCCTGCATTCGAGTCTCTTAGAATGCTGCGAGATGAAGCCCAGCCGGCACATTGGCTCTCCGGGGCAGCTTTCCCCTGATGGCCCCCCAACGCCTCCCCCAACGTAGCTGCTGTTTGCTGCCTCCCTTCCCTCCTCCCTTCCAAGCACAGAGTCCGCCTCTGAAGAACGAGGCTCTTTGTTTGCATTTTGGCATTCTATTCCCAGCACAGGGTACAGCATTTTGCATGCAGTCGGTGCCTAATAAATGCTCACTGGATGGAACCCAAAACAGGTTGTAGACGGAACTGCAGCTGCAATTCACTTTGTTACTGCAGGAAAAAAAATTCTCCCTCCAAGACAGCCCCAGCCACGCCGCCTGTTGCCTAGCGCTGAGTAAACAAGAGGCGTTTTTAAATCCCTTCTTCCTAATCCTGGGCTATTCCCAGAGCAGACAGGCTGGTCACGTTCAGCTCCATAACTGGGCGAGCGAGTGTGTCTACACGTGTGTATAGATCATGAACAGGTGCACATTTGGTGCATCCATATGGGCACAGATGCAAAAGCAGACCCTTCTAGGCATACAGTGTGAGGTTTGTGGATACTCACGGGCACATGGGTATACACGCACATGCCACTACATACATGTGCACATGTATGTGTACACATGTACACCCTGGACCAAATCTCAGTGCCATCCTAAGCCATGAAAGAGTCATGGGCGCTGTGTGAACCTCAGTATTTATGGAGGCATCATTCTAACATGCTCTGCCCCTCCAAACTCTGTTTATAATAATAATTCATGACTATAGGAGGCAGCTAGATGGCTCAATGGATTGAGAGCCAGATCTAGAGGCGGGAGGTCCTAGGTTCAAATATGACTTCAGACACTTCCCAACGGTGTGACCCTGGGCAAGTCACTCACCCCCTCATCGCCTAGCCCTCACCGCTCTGCCTTGGAGCCAATACACAGTATCCGCCTTGGAGACAATATACAGTATCCATTCTAAGATGGAAGGTAAAGGTTTTTTAAAATAAATAAAAGAATTAATGACTATTTATTTAATCTGATTTGTTTTAATTAATTTGATTTATTTATTAGATATAATTAATTTAATTTAACACACTGTGGTGGTAAGAAGATACTGGAAGGAAGAGGCTTTCCTGGATGGATGGATGGATGGATGGATGGACAGAGTCAGACAAGGTCTTAGAACTTTCAGAGTGGAAGACGTCGCCGTGGGGCCAAGGCTCTAGTGTTCCCTCTCCACTGGGACCTGGATGAATTCCTACCATCTGTTTAAAGCCCAGCACAAACAGGATCCCTGCTTCCAAGAAGCCTTCCCTGATCAGTCCCAGAATGGAACAAGTTTTGTTTGTCATTCTTTCATAGCCCCATCCAATAAGAAGTTTCACAAAGGCCTGGGACAGTGGAGGATGTGAACTCTCTGTCCCTCTGTGCCTAGCCCAGTGCTCTTAGGGGTGACCTGGTCAGGGCTTGCTGAAGTCCTCTTGATCCTTCCTTCTGATCTTTCTCAAACTCCGTGACTCCCCTTGCCCCGACCTCCTCTCCCTGGTACCCAGAACTCATCTGTGCCCGGGAGGTCTGCCCTTTCTTCTTTCATAAACAATGCTTTCGTGTTGAACTTGACAGAAGGACCACTAACTCTCCACTGCACTGCTGAACCTTTGGAGGTTGGACCTCCAAGGTACCCCGTAAGCCAAGTCTGTAGGTTACTCGTCCAGCTTTGTCTCTTGCTGGGAGCCATCAGAGGGCAGTCACGTCTTGCCAAGGACCACTCTGGAGTCTCCCCAGCTACCACGCATGACTCTGTCAAGGCGTCGTGGTCTGATGGCTCCCAGCAGTCTCTGACTCCCCCTCTAGGGAGATTCTTTGCTGATGTCCGTTGGTCAGACATTCTCAGCTACGTCTGATTTTTCATGACCCCTAACGGGGTTATCTGTTTTCTTGGCACAGATACTGGAGTGGTCAGCCATTTCCTTCTCCAGCTCATTTTACAGATGAGGAAACTGAGGCAAATGGAGTTAAGTGACTTCCTGGATTTCAACTCACATTCTCCTGACTCCAGACCCAGCACTCTACCTATCCACTGTACACCTAGCTGTCCCAATCAAGTCACATCCAACTCTTCATGGCCCCATGCTGGACTGGTTTGCCATTTCCTTCTCCAGCTCATTTTATGGAAATGGAGGCAAACAGGGTTAAGTGACTTGCCCAGGGTCTTCCTGATCCCAGCATTCTATCCAGTGCACCATGGAGCTGCCCTAGGTCTTCCTTCTTCCACACCAAGGTCCTACCATGAAGACGATGTCATACACTTCCTAGAAAGGAGTTGATTGTGTATTCCTGTTCCCTTCTACCAGACTGAAAATTCCCTGAGGATAAGGTGTGTGTCCTCCCTATCTTTATGGTCCTCCTGGCCCCTAGCATCATCTTTGGATCGCATTGCTGCAGAACACTCAGGAATAAGAAGGGGTCTCCATGGCCCAGCAGCCTGAAAGAGCATTCTCGGGCTCTGATAAATGGTCAGCCAGCCTTTGCTTGAAAGCCTCCGAGGAGGGGAAACCCACTCCACCCAGAAACCTCTCCGCCCCCTCTGGACAGCCCTCATCACCTTATCTTTAATTTTTCCAAGGTTACAAGATTCACGGTGCCTTCCTTCCCTCTCCAGCACATAACAAGCAATTCCACTCAAAAGCCATTTCCATATTCTTCACTGGACAGCTCTCAGTATGGAGAAGTTCTCTCCCTCCCCTCGAGCCTCCCTGTGTGGGTCTAAGACGTCCACTGGCACCCAACAGAACAAGCCAGATCCTTTCTCCACGGGACAAGCCCCTTCCCAAGCTGAGAGGATATCAAGACGCCCTTGTCCAAGCTGAGCATCCCCAGGTCCTTCCTGGCTCCATCCGAGCATCTGGAGCTAAACGCTCAAAGATTCATGGGGGAACTTAGGGAGTAAACCTAGAAGCATTGATGAATGGAAAGACTGAAAAGATGTTTATCCCAGGAATCTCCCATAGGCTTCCCACAGACTAACAAAGAATCAAATCCTGGTCTTGGGCAGCAATTAATATTCAAGCACCCACAGGCAAAATGGCAATGGAAGAGCCAGTGAGCTTTGAAGAACAAAGAGAAAACAGGCTGGACCTTCAGGAGTGTATATTCTGGAACTAATGATCCATTCAGGACACAGATAAAGGTGAGAAGCAGCAAGGCAAGTTCCCCTACTGGTAGAGTCTCAGTTTCTTTTTACAGCCCTTTTTTCTATATCGCCCTGGCCAATAAGTCTCTCAAAGAAGGAACCTTTTAAAGCTGCTCATCTCAATCATGGAAGCCTTAGCTTTCCACATTTGCAAAGGAGGATATTTTTTTTTAAACCCTTACCTTCTGTCTTGGAGTTAATACTGTGTATTGGCTCCAAGGCAGAAGAGTGGTAAGGGCTAGGCAATGGGGGTCAAGTGACTTGCCCAGGGTCACACAGCTAGGAAGTGTCTGAGGGCAGATTTGAACCTAGGACCTCCCATCTCAAGGCCTGGCTCTCAATCCACTGAGCTACCCAGCTGCCCCCTGAAGGAGGATATTTTTAACCTTCATTTTCTCTCTTATAAAGGAGAATTTTTTTTAAACTTTTATTTTCTCTCTTATAAAGGAGGATTTTTTTTAACCTTTATTTTCTCTCTTATAAAGGAGGATATTTTAAACCTTTATTTTCTCTCTTATAAAGGAGAATTTTTTTAAACTTTTATTTTCTCTCTTATAAAGGAGGATTTTTTTAAACTTTTATTTTCTCTCTTATAAAGGAGGATTTTTTAAACCTTTATTTTCTCTCTTATAAAGGAGAATTTTTTTAAACTTTTATTTTCTCTCTTATAAAGGAGGATTTTTTAAACCTTTATTTTCTCTCTTATAAAGGAGGATTTTTTAAACCTTTATTTTCTCTCTTATAAAGAAGGATTTTTTTTAACCTTTATTTTCTCTCTAAGGCAGACGGGCAAGGGCTAGGCAATTGGACTTATTAATTAATTCAGTGACTTGGCCACTGTTGGTTACATAGCTAGGAAGTTTCTGAGGTCAGTTTGAACCCAAGACTTCCCAATGCCAGTCCCAGAGCTCCATCCATTGTGCCATCTAGCGGCCTGAAAGCAGGGATCTCATTGGGGCTCTCTCTTCCTGGGAGAAATTGTTTGATTTCCTATCTCGATTTGTATGTGCTGAATTTTCTCAAAGAATCCTGAATTGAAGTCAGAAGACTTGGGTTTGAATCCTGGTGAGGAGGGGTGGGGAGGGGGCTGGTTACAGGGGATGTTTCATTTCCTCTGATTATAGAGATCAGGATTTCCAGTGAGTTGACTGTGAAATGTAATCCCACGTTCATGATAAAGCTCAGTTTGAACCGCTTGGGTGCAATTTGAAGCATGATAAATGTAACTGATAAATTAAAGCTCAAGCTTGAGATTTAAAGAAGCTGGACAATGAGATTCAAATAAATGTGGTATAACCAGCTTGCTTCTTCCTGGGGGTCACCCATTTTACACTTGAAAAGACAATGTGTGGGTGGATTCCCTAGGGTCAGAGGATAACAAATTTAGAACAGAGAGGGCTCTTCTGCATTAGCTTGTTAGATCTCTTCATTCCTGGGATGATCCCCCCAAAAAGGGGGGGGGAATGACTTTTCCCACAATCCACAAGTCAGTCAACAAGCATTTATTATGCATCTCCACTGTGTTGAATACTATTTATACAAACAAAGACAAAACACTGACCCTGTTCTGAAGAAGTAAAGTGCCTACTATGTGTAAGGTACCATGCTGGATACTGAGGATACAAAAACAAGGAACAAAACCATCCTTACTCTTGAGGAAGGGACATTCTAATGGAGACAGTAAGTATCAGAAGCAGGATGGCTAGGGTGCAGCTGGGTAGCTCAGTGGATTGAGAGCCAGGCCTAGAGATGGATGATCCTGGGTTCAAATCTGTCCTCAGACACGTCCCAGCTGTGTGACCCTGGGCAAGTCACTTGACCCCCCCCCCATTGCCTAGCCCTTGCCACCTTTCTGCCTCCGAATCAATACACAGTATTGATTCCAAGACAGAAGGTAAGGGTTTAAAAAAAAGCAGAATGGCTGCCAACATCTTCTGAACCCCAAATTCAGGTTTCTTTGAGAAAATATAAAATACAAAAATCTCAACCATGAAATCAGCCAACAACTCTCCCAAGAGGGCTTTTCACATTACAAAAGAACTCAGCCAAGGCTTCAAGGCATAAGACTCTCTAGGGCATAAAAACGTGGTACAAGTTACCAAAATTTAAATTCCATTTTAAATATATAAGAAACATCCCCATGTCCATCCTGTAACAATTTACCAGCAGAGCAACATCCCCATCCCTTGTCAGTATCATCAGCTCCCATTAGTCCTTTATATGAACCCTCTCCTCCAGCCAAGTTGTGGGGACTGTTCCCCCTCCGGACAAAAAGCCTCTATATGCATCTGCTCCCCTCCAGAATGCCTTCTCTCCCTTCTTTTTTTTAAATCCCTGTCTTATGTCTTAGTATCATTCTAAGGCAGAAGAGCAATAAAGGCTGGGCAACTGGCATTAAATGACTTGTCCAAGGTCACACAGCTAGGAAGTTTAAAGTCAAAGCTGAACTTCTCTATCCATGGCTCTCTCTATCCAACACAACCTCCCTTCCCTTCCTTCTTGTTTCCTCATTTTCCAAGTCCATGACCCAATTCAATAGCTCCTCCATGAAAAGTTCCCAGATTACTAACAATTCATAGTTGTTCCTCCTTTCAATTCTCTTAGTACTTACTGGACATATGATTTGGTGTGTAGTTGACTAAGCATTTTACATGTGATCACTTGTTCTGTGGACGATCTCTCTCTCTCTCTCATTCTCTTTCTCTCTCATTCTCTTTCTCTCTCTCATTCTCTCATTCTCGCTCTCTCATTCGCTCTCTCATCCTCTCTTTCTCATTCTCTTTCTCTCTCTCATTCTCTCTCTCTCATTCTCTTTCTCACATTCTCTTTCTCTCTCTCATCCTCTCTCTCTCTCTCATCCTCTCTCTCTCATCCTCTCTCTCTCATTCTCTCTCTCATTCTCTCTCTCTCATCCTCTCTCATTCTCTCTCTCATTCTCTTTCTCTCTCTCTCATTCTCTTTCTCTCTCTCTCATTCTCTTTCTCTCTCTCTCATTCTCTTTCTCATTCTCTTTCTCTCTCTTTCTCTCTCTCATCCTCTCTCTCTCTCTCATCCTCTCTCTCTCTCATCCTCTCTCTCTCATCCTCTCTCTCTCATTCTCTCTCTCATTCTCTCTCTCTCATCCTCTCTCTCATCCTCTCTCATTCTCTTTCTCTCTCTTTCTCTCTCTCTCTCATTCTCTTTCTCATTCTCTTTCTCTCTCTTTCTCTCTCTCTCATTCTCTTTCTCTCTCATTCTCTCTCTCATTCTCTTTCTCTCTCATTCTCTCTCTCATTCTCTTTCTCTCTCATTCTCTCTCTCATTCTCTCTCTCATTCTCTTTCTCTCTCATTCTCTCTCATTCTCTTTCTCTCTCTTTCTCTCTCTCACTCTCTCTCTCTCTCATTCTCTCTCTCACTTTCTCTCACTCTCTCTCATTCTCATTCTCTCTCTCTCTCATTCTCTCTCTCTTTCTCTCTCTCCCCCTTTCCCTCTCTGTCTGCCTGTCTCTCTCACACACACCCCTGTCCTATCTCCTTCTCTGTTTTCTAAAGTCTTTGGCAATGGACAGATAACAAGACTCACCTACCATTTCTAGCATCTGCCATGGTTGCTCAGGAACCATTGGCTACTTACGACTTCCTTTGAATCCAATGAAATATGCTTCCCACATTCTCTAGCTTGCCCTGGCCCTTCCTGGAAGCATCTTGTGTCTCCTGAATGACCCGCAACCAGCCCAGCCCGTGGAAAACAAGACTGATGTCTATGAGGTTGGCAAATCCTATCGGACACTCAGTAAGGGTCATTCTAGGAGAGGAATCGGAATGAACGGGTTAAACACGGACGGGCAGGACAAATGAAATTTTGCAGATTTACCAGCAAGAAGAGATTCATGGCTTCCCTTATAAGGCAAAGATATCTTTTAAAGTGGGAAGTATGATAAAGAGCTTACAAAACCTTCACATCTGCCACTTTAAAAAAATCAGATTTATGTCTGCCTCTTTCCTATTCCTCATTTGAGGAAGGTCTTTAGAAAGGCAGCCATAAATCAATTCTAGCTTCATTTGGATTCTTGTGTCTTCCTATGTTGCGGATCAGGTTCAACAAAAGAGTCTCCTTATCAGCCGCAGTTGACATCGAAGCCCCCTCTCAAAGCCAAGGCAAAGTCACGATTTTCAAAATCCCTCCAAGATATCCCACCATGTTCTGGAAGGGACGCGGCAATCACTGTGAGTCAGCACGGTCCATTAAAAACCACTCGTGGCAGCCTAACCTCATTTCCTTTTGTGACATGGTGAGTAGACGGGGAACCTCAGGGGAACGCCGCAGACCCAGCTCAGTGGCACTGCACAAAAGGCGCAGGTGTGCGGGATGGGGACAAGAGGCCAGCGCTCAGGCTGGACGGGTGAGGCGAGGGGTGGACACAACCCAAACTCTGTCGTTCTGGACACGCGGTGTAAGAACTGCAGCCTCGGCCAGCAGAACACCGGGAAGCGGATCGGAGCAACGTGACTGCCTTTGGACCCCCAAGGCCAGCGCACTGTCTTACAAACCACAGGAGCCTAATAAGTGTTCGCTGAATGGAGCAGGACAGACCCAGAGGCCTGTTGAATGGAACTGAGCATTTACAATCTGTGACTCGAGGCCAGCACAAAGAGAACACCCCAGTGGAGAGAGCGTCCGGGCTTCTATTTGGGGCTCGGTCCTCTTCATCTCTCTCAATGGTTTGGATGACAGTGTCGGCAGATTGCGTATCGTCCAAGATGAAGATGGCACAAAGGTGGGAGAGATTTTCAATGAGGCGGACGGCAAAGCCAGAATCCGAAAAGCTCTTAACAGATTAGGCAATACAGAGCTCGATACAAAGAAAGGATACATGAAAGAGAGATGTTACGTCCAAAAATCAAATACACAAGTATAGAATGGGAGTACACACACACACAGAGACAGAGACAGAGGGAGAGGGAGGGAGAGACAGAGACAGAGGGAGGGAGGGAGAGAGACAGACAGACAGACAGATGGCGAGACAGAGAGAGAGATAGAAGGGAAGACAGAGAGATTAAGAGAGAGAGACAGAGAAAGACACAGGAGACAGAGAGAAATAGAGACAGAGAGACAGAGGAGGCACAGTGAGAGAGAGAGAGAGAGACAGAGACAGAGACAGAGAGAAACAGAGACAGGGAGAGGAGACAGAGAGAGAGAGGAGACAGAGAGACAGAGACAGAGAGAGAGACAGAGACAGAGAGACAGAGACAGAGAGAGACAGAGAGAGATAGAGAGGGAGAGGGAGAGAGAGAGAGAGAAAGATAGAGAGAGAGGGAGAGAGAGAGAGAGAGAGAGACAGAGAGGGAGAGAGAGACAGACAGACAGACAGAGAAAGAGAGAGAGAGAGAGAGAGAGAGAGAGAGAGAGAGAGAGAGAGAGAGAGAGACAGAGAGAGAGAGAGACAGAGAGAGAGAGACAGAGAGAGAGGAGAGAAACACACACAAAGAGAGGAAACAGATAGGAGACAGAGAGACAGAGACAGAGAGAGACAGAGAGAGACAGAGACAGACAGAGACAGACAGAGACAGACAGAGAGAGAAAGAGAGAGACAGAGAGAGAGAGAAAGAGAGAGGGGGGGAGAGAGAGAGAGAGAGAGGAGACAGAAAGAAAGACAGAGACAGAGAGAGAGACAGAGAGAGACAGAGAGAGAGAGAGAAGTCACATCAAAAAAATCAGAGACTTTAAGTGAACTGCAAACTCACAAGCTAACAGGGTAATATGCAACCAAGAAAGTCAACACACGCCATCCAGAAAAGGAGAGTTTCTGGAATATATTTAAAGGACTGTCACATAGATGGGATTGAAGCCATTTTACTTGGCACCAAAGTAGGACCAATGGGCAAGAACTACAAATTTCAGCTTGATATGAGAAAGAAAAAAGTTCCTGACAATGAAAGTCATCCAAAACTAGGACGGACTGTTCCTCAAGTGGAAGTGAGAAGACCATTTATTCAATGTTTTGCTTTCTTTTAAGAATTATTGTTCAAAACAGGTTGGGTTCTATCCATTGCTCCATCTGGTTGCCAACAGTCACCTACACACCAACATGAGATATCGAGGGATGATTTTAGTACATTAATGGAATAAGAAAACACAGCATCTTATTTGCATGTGTCTTCCTCATTAGACTAGGAGTTTCCCAGAAATAGGAACTGTTTTTTACCTTTCCTTGTATCCCCAGTGCCCGATACAGTGCAAGGCACATAGTAGGCACTTAATAAATGCTTGTTGATGTGACTGGACTAGAAGGAAGATGTCAGGTTACAAAAGACATGAAAAGTTCAAGTCATTTGGTACAAATGATACTACATCCTGGCAGACTCAGGAAGTAAGTCCAAAGTGATGGCTAGGTGGCTCAGTGGATAGAGAGCCAGGCCTGGAGACGGGAGATCCTGAGTTCAAATCCAGCCTCAGACACTACCTAGCTGTATGACCCAGAGTAAGTCACTTAACTCCAATTGCCTAGCCCTTACCACTCTTCTGCTTTGGAACTAATATTTAATATAGATTCTAAGACAGAAAGAAGGTAAGAGTTTAAAAAATAATAAAGTGACAACAGCTGAGATGACTAGTGAAATTATCAATATCTTTGAAAAATAGTGCAGAAGGGTTATGAGCTCAACAGGCCTGGAAAAGGGACCAATGTCCCAGTTTTCATGAAAGGAACAAGAATGGAATCTACAAACTACAGAGCAGCAAACTGTACTTTGATTCCTGGAAAAACTTCTCTAACTCTCTAAAGGTATAGTCAGTAAACCTAGAAAAAGGAACAGAGGTGTGCAAAAGCCTGGCTTCATCAAAAACAGGTGAAGTTAGCTTTTTTTCATAATTCCAAAGAACTACAGGCATGAAGCCTCCTGCACATCTCAATAGCACGTAACAGAATTTAAGGTTCAAAAGGACCTCAGAAATCAGAGTCCCTTCACTTTTATTTATCTATTTATGTTCCTTATCTTCAGTCTTACTCTCAGTTCTAAGACAGAAGAGCAGCAGGGGCCAGGCAACCAGGATTAACTGACTTGTCCAGGGCTGCACTGAGCTCGGGAGTATCTAAAGCCAGATGTGAACCCAGGTTCCCTCGCCTCCAGGTCTGTGACTCTATCCACTGTTGCTACCTAGCTGCCCCAGAGTCCCTTCACTTTAAAGATGAAGGAGGAGGCAGTTGGGAGGTACGATGGATAGAGTCCTTAGTGACACTTCTAAGACAGAAGAGCAATGGCTAGGCAAACAGAGTTTAGTGACTTGCCCAGGGTCACACAGCTAGTAAGTGACTGAGGCCAGATTTGGATCCAGGTCCTCCCGACCCTATGCCTGGTGTTCTATTCTAGTGGCCCCCCTCAAATGCCTATTAACTGTGCAAAAGTTCCCTGAGCCTCTGGGAACATGGGACACAGAAAGGAAGTAAGAAATGCTGCCTAGCTTTAGACCAGAAAACGCAAAACTCTAAACTATCCATCAGGGGCGTTATAAGGGCAGGGAAGAGAGGTGGTGCAGGGGATAGAATACTAGACCTAAAAATCTGTAAAAACAGACTTGAATCCAGGACTTCAATCCCCAGAAGCCCTTGCTCCACTTTCCCAGAATGCTTTGTAATCTCACTGAATTCTCACCTGGGCCGAGAGCAAAATCGTTATTTCAAGGGTCTCAGCCCACGGCAGGGCTTCTCTTCCTGGCTCCACTGGGGCCACACTGAGGTCAGATTTGAGCCCAGATCCTCCTGATTTCAGGCCTGGCTCTCTATCCACTGAGCCCCCTACCTGCCCCTCCTGCAGATCTTTAAGCATGATTTTTCATATGTGGCCGATGGAGTTCTCTAGCTCGGAAATTCTCTATCAATCTGAAGCATTTTTCCCCTCCCGTTTTCTTCTCTATGCAAAACCCAACTGCTTTTTCTCCCAACTTTCCTTGACCTTCTTCACTCCGCTCTTTAATACTGCCCCTTCTGTAACCTTTCCTCCAGGCTAAATATGCCCAGTTCCTTTCATCTTTGCTCAAAGATTCTATTTTATAACCCTTCATTATCCTCACTGTTCCTCCATGGAACCTTTCCAGTTTCTCCAACTCCTTCTCCCATATGAAGCACAAAACTGGATTATAAAACCTCGCTAAAGAGTGACTAGTAAAGGGAAATCATGTTAGGATTCTTTGGTCTCAGCATGCACTTGACTTATTCATGGGCAAGGTTGTTATGCTTAGGAGAAATCCCAACTAATTCAATGATAGGTCTACATAATCCAGAGAACCGTGTCCAGACCATCCATCTCCAAGGAGTACCTGGGCGTTTTAAGTCAATAAATAAACATTAAGCACCTACTATGTGCCAAGCACTGTGCTAAGGCTGGGCTCAGAGAAAGGTGAAAGGTTGTCTCTGCTCTCAAGTGGTTCAGTCTAATGCAAAACACAACATACAAACAATTATGTACATACAAGATATTATGTTTTCTGATTGCATTTATCCAACAGAATCATCCCCTGCTGTCTCACCTTCATGTGGAGGGACAGTGGCTGAGGGTGGCTGCACGTAGCATGGAGCTCCATGGGCAAATTACTTGCCCTCAGCCTCAGTCTCCTTGTCTAACAAAATGGGATCATAATAGCCTCTACCTCACTTGGTTATTGTGAAGGTCAAATAAGATCATATGTAATATTATGTAAGTAAAATGTTCTATAAATCTTAAAGTCCTGTATAAACACAATTATTATTCTTCAGGAGGAAAAAAAACGATTCCAAAGGGGCAGTTAAGTAGCTCAGTGGATAGAAGGCCAGGCCTAGAGATCCTGGGTTCAAATGCAGCCTCTGACACTTTCTAGCTATGCAACCCTGGGCAAGTCATACAATTGCCTAGCCCTTACACCTCAATTCTGAGAGGGAGAGAGGGAGAGAGGGAGAGAGGGAGGGAAGGAGGGAAGGAGGGAAGGAAGGAAGGAGGGAAGGAAGGAAGGAGGGAAGGAAGGAAGGAGGGAAGGAGGGAAGGAGGGAAGGAGGGAAGGAGGGAAGGAAGGAAGGAAGGAAGGAAGGAAGGAAGGAAGGAGAGAAGGAGAGAAGGAGAGAAGGAGAGAAGGAGAGAAGGAGAGAAGGAGAGAAGGAGAGAAGGAGAGAAGGAGAGAAGGAGAGAAGGAGAGAAGGAGAGAAGGAGAGAAGGAGAGAAGGAGAGAAGGAGAGAAGGAGAGAAGGAGAGAAGGAGAGAAGGAAGGAAGGAAGGAAGGAAGGAAGGAAGGAAGGAAGGAAGGAAGGAAGGAAGGAAGGAAGGAAGGAAGGAAGGAAGGAAGGAAGGAAGGAAGGAAGGAAGGAAGGAAGGAAGGGTGGGAGGGAGGGAGGGAGGGAGGGAGGGAGGGAGGGAGGGAGGGGAGGGAGGGAGGGAGGAAGGAAGGGAGGGAGGAAGGAAATGATGTTTGGCAAGTTCTACTAAGTCTGAAAAAGCTTACATTACAAGTCCAGAGAGGAATCTATCAATCAGTATTTATTAATAATGAATAATAAAAAGGCCAAAAAATAACTTCCTGCCCTCAAGGAGCGTTATATTCTAAGAATAAGAGATGAGGCAGAACTATGCTTCTGTCATATAAGAACCTAATAATAAAAAATAACAGTTGGTTTATATGGTGCTTTAAGGTTTGCATAGTGTTCTTAAATAGTCAAAGCAATACCACAGAGAAGGTATGTGACTCTAACTCTCCTACAGAGCTGCTGCTCTATCACACCAGTTAACAAGGGATGCCAAAATGCCCCTCAAAGACCATTACTTCCTCTCTGTGTGGTCTCCAGCTTTAGAAGAAGTCTTGGGCAGGGACCTTTGCTTTTAGATTTGTATTCCCAGGTCTTAGCAAGGGGGTTTTCATTCTTTCATTCTCACTTAGGTTTCTAAGGAACCAGGAAAGATAAGTACTACAATTATGCCGGTTGGGTCATACAAACAGTGTCCTGGGGCAGGATCTGAACCTAGGTTTTCTGGATTCCAAGTTCACTGCTCTATCCTTGATAGAAAAGCCTACCAGACTAAATCCACAGAAATTTGTGATCAGATGAGGAACAAGCTGATGTATTTTTCAGCCACAGCAGTTCTCAAAGACCTCTAAAGAAGTCTTAGGACTAATTGATCCATGGAGGGGCTGCTGATGGAGTTACCTAACATGGAGTTTGACCTGAGTTCAAATTCTGACTTCTTATATACTTAAAGCAAGTTGTGTGGGCAAGTCATTTAACTCCCCTGAGTTTCAGTTTCTTCATCTGTAAAATAGGAATGACAATAGTATCTACACCTCACTATGTTATATTAAGAATCAACATTTTAAAAACTTTAAAGTGATAGCTAAAGACTAGGAATCAGCATCAGTGTTGCTATAATCATTAAAAGGGAGGTAATAAATAACAGCTAACAGCATTACTGTAAAGAACAAGAGAGGTTATACTTAATAAATACTTTGTAAAGTTTAAAGAATTATCTAAATACTGGTTACTATTATTATTAGGACAGTTAGGAAGAGCAGTGGTAAGAGTGATCTTCCCGAGTTCAAATCCAGCCTCAGACACGTGCTAGCTATGTGACCCTGGGCAAGTCATTAACTCTGTTTACCTCAGTTTCCTCATCTGTAAAATGAGCTGGAGAAAATAATGGCCAACCACTCCAGTTTCTTTGCCTAGAAAACTCCATATGGGATCACAAAGGGTCAGAAACAGCTGATAATGAGGCAACTACAACAAAACCAGTATTGTTCTTGCTGTTATTATAATTACTGAAAAAAGGCATTAAGGCTTAAAGCACAGAATGAAGTTCTGAGCTGACTCTCCTATATGTACTTAGCTTGCTTTTATCCCCAAATATTTCACACCAACTTTCTCAAGCAAGACTTTAGATCTTCTCCAAGTACAACCACCAGGGCCCATTTCCTGCACAACAAAGAACACAGCAGACTGGCTGTTCCCCACATTAACTCCATGACTTATGGGAGGTCCCCATTACCCAGGGACAGCCTGGAGACTCCGGCAAACACAGGACCGGCCCTGCCCCTCTAAGAGCCAAGGACTGGGTGCAGCCCATTCCAGGGCAGTGAGGACTTGGGATAGCATCAACAGAAGCACTGCCAAGTGCACACCAGCCCTGAGGGAAGAAGTTCAAGACCAAAGCAGTGCCTTCCCTACAGCCTTCCAACAGGAGAAAAGTTTCTTTTTAGTAGAGAAAATCATTCTATTATGCTAGATGGACTTGGGGAGAAGGGAAGGAGCAGTGAAGCCATTTGGGCATTTGCACTATTTAAACTTTTATAACAGACACCCAGATGCTGTGTGACAGTTGCTCAATAATTAAACGAATTAAGATGCTTGGAGCTTTATAGAAATACTGTCAGTTCTAGGGTGGCTGGAAAAGGGGAAGGGCCACCTAAAGGTAGTTTAGAGTTTTAAGTCATGGAAGGAACTGGTCCAGCATTTCTCTAGCATCCCATAACTAATTCTCTCAGCCAAAAATATGCAATTCCTTCTGGGTAAGAGAGGGAGGAGATCACTACTTCCTGTTTAAATCCCTCTGGGGAAACTGAGGCACCTCAATGAAGAGCTATTACACACTCCACCTCATTCTAATAAAAGTATAATTAATTCTCTCAGCCAAAAATATGCAATTCCTTCTGGGTAAGAGAGGAAGGAGATCACTACTTCCTGTTTATATTCCTCTCTGGGGAAACTGAGGCACCTCAAGGAAGAGCTATGACACACTCCACCTCATTCTAATAAAACATAATTAATTCTCTCAGCCAAAAATATGTAATTCCTTCTGGGTAAGAGAGGGAGGAGATCACTACTTCCTGTTTATATCTCTCTCTGGGGAAACTGAGGCACCTCAAGGAAGTGCTATGACACACTCCACCTCATTCTAGTAAAGCATAATTAATTCTCTCATCCAAAAATATGCAATTCCTTCTGGGTAAGAGAGGGAAGAGATCACTACTTCCTGTTTATATTCCTCTCTGGGGAAACTGAGGCATCTTAATGAAGAGCTATGCCACACTCCACTTCCTTTTCTGAAAGAAAGGGGTGGGAACCAAAGACTGAAGGTTCAAGTCTCAAACAGCAGGTAAGTTTTTTAGACTAAGGAGATTCCCTTCCATCCCATTTAATTGCATAGAGGCTGTTTGTACAATTTTCTGCCAGGGGTCTCCCTCACTGGAATGAATATGAGTTCCTCGAGGGCAGGGGCTTGACACACAATCGGCTCTTAAAAGTGTTTATTGACTCCCAGACTGACAACCTCCCATAGCCCCCATGAACTCTCAAAGCCTGTAAATTGCTGAGCAGGCGCCAATAGTAATAGATAACAGAAGTTTCCTCTAGCAGGAGGAACCAAAGCAAGAACCTTAGCAATCCAGTAAAAAAAAATTATAGTGCCAAAAGTCCTGTGGAAATATTACCTTACTTATGATTTTATTTTATTTTTAAATTCTTACCTTCTGAGACAGAAGAGCAAGCAAAGGCTAGGCAATCGGGGCTGCGTGACTTGCCCAGGGTCACATAGCTAGCTAGGAAGAAACCATATCTGAATCCAGTTCCTCCTAACTCCACCCTTGGTGCTCTATCCACTACGATTTCTAGTTGCCCCATTTTAGAGGGTACAAAGCCCTTTCTTCACAAGCAAACAGTGAGGATTAATAATCCAAGTATGCATCAATCCTCTCTTTACAGACAAAAACTGAGACCCTTTTTTAAGGGTGAGTATTTTTAATATTTTTATTTATATTATTATATATGTATAATATTTTATTTTTTTAGAGTGAAACAATTTTTTTTATATTCCTCTTCAAGGTTTGCAAAATCTTCAACAATCCTGTGAGGAAGTTGCTATCGTTGTCCCTCTTTTACAGAAAACAGAACTAGGGCTGAGAGGGTTAGTGACTTGCTCAGGGTCTCACAGCTAGTGAGGGTGGGAGTGGGAGAGGAGAAGACCATAATGTCTCTATAAAATAACTTCTACAAGCCCCAATTCTAGGGGAAAATCTCTTTTCCCACCTCACCCTTCACCTAAGTACACTGGATGGATGAATAGAGGGACTATATAGACTGATGACAAAGACAGATGATAGATAGATAAGAAATGAGGAAAACTACCAGCCTTTGAGTAGCTCAACTCTACTCCCAGCCTGATTATAAAGAACACATAATGGGGCAGCTGGGCAGCTCAGCAGCAAAATGAGAACAAGGCTTAGAGATAGTAGGTTCTAGAAACTTCCTAGCTGTAGGACCCTGGGCAAGTCACTTAATCCCCATGGCCTGGACCTTGCCTTGGTCTTCTGCCTTGGGGCCATATACAGTATTGATTCTAAAGAAAGGGTTTCCAAAAAAAAGAACATATAGTGTTAGGAGACACAAAGAAAATAGAAGACTCTTGTCCATGAGTTCTAGAAGAGATGAGAGCCCAGTGCCACGAGACAGGGCCCAAAGACAAGGGAGGGGGGATGCTGACCCAATAGCAGCATTTTAGACTCTTTCACTACTGAGTCCCAATGAGGCTCAGAGACAGAGACAGAGTGAGAGACAGAGAGATAGATAAGAGACAGAGACAGAGAGAGGGGGAGACAGAGACAGAGAGAGACTGAGAGAGACAGACAGAGATAGAGACAGACAGAGACAGAGATAGATATGAGACAGAGAGACAGATGGGGGGGGGGAGAAAGACAGAGACAGAGAGAGAAAGAGATATACAGATAGAGGGGGAGAAACAGAGACAGAGAGACCAAGAGAGAAGGAGACAGAGAGAAAGAAAGACAGAGAGTGAAAAAGACAGATAGACAGACAGAGAAAGACAGAGACAGGGAGAGGGAGAGAGAGACAGAGAGATAGAAAGAGACAAACAGAGAGACAGAGAGGGAGAGAAAGAAACAGAGACAGAAAGACAGAGACAGAGAGATAGAGAGAGAGACAGAGAAAGAGAAAGAGACAGACAGAGAGACAGAGACAGGCAGAGACAGAGCAAGAGTGTGTGTGTGTGTGTGTGTGTGTGTGTGTGTGTGTGTGTGTGTGTTTCTGTCTGTCTAGTAGGATCACCAGAGAGGAGAGTCCTTTCTTCTTTGGGGGGTGGGGGGTGGGGGGGAATAGCTAAGTATATTATCAATATGTTATTACCACTCAATATTGCTGAAACTCTGTCATCTACAATTATTTTCCTATTCTGGAAACATACAGAGCACAATACACCCATTTTGAATATACTCATTTAACCAAAACCATCTACCTTCCTACAACTAGTTGAGTATATTTAATTCTTTTGTCTCTTGGCCAATATAACTCCTATGTTGTTGTTATCAGCCAATCGCTGAATGTCCCTATTCTCTACTACGTCTTCAAGAGTTCGGCACTTTGGAACTTTCTCAACCTAGAAATTGCCCAAAGAGGGTTGATAATCCCAGAGGAATTGTCTGAGGCACCATGAGATTAAATAACCAGGCTACCAAATTATAGTCAAGGCAGGATTTGAACCCACAGCTTCCTCACTAACGGCCAAACTAGTACTCAACCTCAAGGTGATACTTTGTTCCTAATTTCATTTTATAGCAATTAGCTTAGTTTGGGGAAAGTCGAGGTGGGAGTAAGTGAAAAGGGAGGAAAGGAATTTGCAGAATCAACTCAAATTCCCACAAAGCACCAACTGATTGCTGGATCCCTCCCTCCCTCCCAGGTCCCCTCCCTTCCTTCCTTCCTCCCAGCCTCACAGAAGGCCCATCCAAAGAACCTACCTGAGAATTTCCATCTGGGTGGCCAGTGGGAGCCCAGCCAGCCAGCCACCTTAGGTGCGGGGCTTGCTAAGCTTCAGAAATAAGAATGGGCACAGCCTGAGGCCAGATCTTTTTACAGAGACCTTAGCAAGTAATGAAATGTAAGCCAGGCGGGCATCCTCCATCCCTCTCCTCTCTTCTCCTCTTCCTCCTCCCCCCACAAACTTTTGGTGGACGGTGTAAATGGACGTTCCCAAAGTTAGAGACAGGCTGGCATTCAATTCCCAAGTACTCCGGGTAATGGGCTCCAGTGCTGAACTTTGAAGCATGAATTAACATTTTCTAGAAAGTAAGAGGTGCAATTCGCGAGGGGTTATTGTTTGTTATCGCCCGGAGAGGGAGAACACAAAAACAAAGGATTTGGCGTTGACAGCAGATCTCCAAGGTACAGCTGGGGAGCAGGTGATTAAAAAAAAAGTCCCCAGACAAATTGTAGCAAAGGGCGATGATTACACCTACTAAATTGTTACATAATTACTTATTAGCCGCGGTGGCGGCGGCGGCAGCAGCAGTGACTAACGTAGGGGGCTACAAAATGGCATGGATCCCTTGCCCATTGCCGCCGGTGGCACCCGAAGTAGGGAGGCCAGATTTCACCCTTTAATCGTATTTAGAGAAAGCAGGCAGGAAAAGAAAAAATTTCGAACACCTGCCCATTCCTTTGCCTCCAATTCGGAGATACCTGGGCTCTCACGGCTTAATTTGCATATGTAAATCGGCTTGTCAATTAAACCAATCGCCCCCCAAATCAGGGTTTCTCTCTAGCATCATTCGGTTTAGAGGCTGGGGGACGCAGCTCTCCCGCCCATTTCGAAGTTTGTACCCCTCCTAAACGCTGCTGGCAATGCAAAGCCTAAGGATGTATCCTGCAGGCAGGAAGGAGGAGGTCCCCCCCCCCCCTTCTCGGCTTCTCCTAGCGCAAAACGCAAGTCTCAGTATTGGATGCCCAGAATTGCATTCCAACATTTTTCAAAAGTTTACGAGGATTCACTGAAGAGGCGGGGGAGCCAGAGATAGTGAAGAGGAAGTCGGAGAGGGGAGGCCGCGAGCAAATTAAAAGGGAGAAAATCCCCAGAAGCGGTGGAAGGCCCAGAAGAGGGGGAGGCGACCGCATGCAGATGACTAGCTTCACAGTTCAATGCTCTCACTGACAGCAACCCTAAGCCCGCTGCTTGGCCTCCCCGTCGTCCCCCCCACCTGGCGCTGGCATGAGCCCTGGCACCCTGCATCAGCCTCCACCCCCTGGCAACCTTTCCCCACCCAGCACGCTATCCATACTGCCCTCCCTCCCCCTCCCTCGCACTACTTCGGATGCCCGCTGGGCAAACTTGGCCCCAGGTCAGCGCTGCAGAGCCCTGGCATGGGGAGGGGGGAGGGGGTATAGCTCAGGCACTGGAAGGGGAAGCGGGGCGGTGGCGACCGGGCTTACCTCCTTCTGCTTCGGGTCCTGGGGGTAGACGTCAGGCGGCCCGAGCCGGGGTCGTTTCAGAGGTCTCTGCTCATAACTGAGAAGCCCGAAGGCGGCCATGATCTCTCATGTTAACCGGAGAAATGAATGAGAGTTGGAGATGGAGCAGCCGCCTCTGAGCACCAGGGAGCAGCACTTTGCAGACAGACTCCCTCCTCTCTCCCTCCCTCTCTCCTCCTCTCCCTCTTCTCTCTCTCTCTCTCGCTGCAGGAATGAGCAGGTTGGATTCTGCCGCCGCCGCCGCCGCCGCCGCCGCCTGAAACAGACAGACACCCACAGCAATTGAGCCGCCAGCCGCACGCACTGCCCCCAACGCTCCCGCCGCCCCCCACCCCCGCCAGCCTCGCCCCCTCCCCGGCCCCCGTCTCTGCGAGTGAGGGGCCAGATCTCGGCCCGCGGCTAACCTCCGCCGCCTTCCTTCTCTTACCTCCGGAGCGGGGCGGGCTGAAGAAAGCGGGGGACTTCTCTGACCCCTTGGAGACCCCAGCCCAGCCTAGCCCAGCCCGGGGCTGGGGAGGGAGGGAAAATTAAAAAAAACTTTTCTTTGCAGCCCAGCCCCAAGCTGAAGTATTGGTAGGGCGCATGCAGCTCCGGGCTGAGTAGGGGGCTGCTTACCGAGGCGGCTGCTGCTGATGCCGCCGCCGCCGCCGCTGCTGCGGGGAGCAGCCCTGCCCTGCCCTCCTCTGCCCTGCCCTGCCCTCCCCTTCAGGCGCAGCCCCAGCTCCCCGCTCCCCGTGGGCACCGCCGGCTCGCCCCACCGCTCCCCGCCAGGGCCCTGGATGCTGTCACCTGGACACCGACCTGGCCAGTGCGGAGGCCCGCGGGGGACGGAGGAGGAGGAGGAGGAGGAGGAGGAGGAAGGGGACAGGCGGGGCGGGGGGCGGAGGGATGCTCGGCTGCAGGGAAGCCGGCTAGTCCCTCCAAGACGCCTGCGAGCCTCCCTCCCACAGGAGCATCCAAGCCCGCCGCTGCCGGGGAGAGGAGGAGAGAAGAAGAGAGGAGCGGACCGCGGTTCCGCCAGCGGCCGCCGCTGCAGAATGCACGGGGGAGTTCTCGCGGGGGCCTAGAGCCGGCTTAACCCTTTCGGCTCCCCTCCAGGGGCTCACTGGGCACAGGCGGGGTCGGGGAGGGGGAGGAGGGGCTGCGATCAGTGCCGGGTGAAGCCTACAGGCTTCCCCAGTCTCGCCACCCCCCCACCGCACCCTCCCCGCTCAGTATTCTTCCTCCTCCTCCTCCTCTCACCGACCCCCCCCCCCCCCCCGCGTTGCTGCAGCTCTTCACCTCCGCCTCCTCCTCCTCCACCTCCTCCTCCCCGGCAACAGTTTACCTGTTGGTCACTGGCTACAGGGAAGGGGCCAGTGGCTGTGGCCGTGGAGGCGGCCCCCCAGCTGCCGCAGCCACCATTGCAGCACCCCCGCTGGACCCCGGGCGCCCGCTCGGTGCGTTCGAGACGCCGGAAACTTTGCCCATCGCCTGGAAGCGACAGGCGGGATGGCAGCGGGTAGTGCCCCCGCGCAGCCGGCGGCTCCCTCCCCCCCACCCCCACGGCCGGGTGCCGAGCCGAAGCGGCCGGCTTGCGCCCCAAAAGCAGCCCGGGCTTACTGAGCATGCCCAGCTCCCCGGCTGCTGGAGCCGCTGAGGAGTTTCTCAGCGCGGGGAGCTCACTTTGGACTCCATTTCTCCGGGTTTTCGCGGTAGCAGCAGAGGGGTGAGAGAGAGGGGGGCAGAGCCTTGGGTCCAGCCCAGGCATTGAACCTGAACGTGGAGAGAGAGGGAGAGAAGGAGGCGCGCTGGGAAGAAGACGAGGTCACCACTAGCACCTATCTCTTGGTAGCTCTCCCTCCACGTTGCCCTTTGCCAATAGGAGAGCTCACCTAGGCTAACTACCCTTCACCTTGGAGACCACTTTCCAAAGGTCCTGGGGGGAGGGGAGTGCTATGGGAGCAGGACCTGCAGTCCCCACCCGATTGTGTAAAGAAAAATGCAGAGCACAGCCTGAGGAAGGTTTGGGGTCTGCATCCCATTCAGAGGTAGTCCTAGACTCCTTCTGGGAAATGCATCTCAACCAGTAGTATTGCATGTTTCTGAAGAAAGATGGGGACAGCCACAAAGGGTCAGAGGACTAGATTTCAAATCCCATTTTGGCCTCTTGTGACCTTGGGCAAATCATTTGCTGTCTCTGCCTCAGTTTCCTCATCTGTAAAATGAGACAGTTGAACTGGAGAAACTCAGGAATCCTTTCTGGCTTCAAATCCATGTTCCTATGAAGTAACCAAAGACTGACTCCCTGATTTTAAGGGAAGCCTTGAGGAAATATGATAATATAGAAGCTCCGTTCTCCCTCTACCTTCCTCTTCCCAGTCCATTAGGGTCATCAATGCAGACCTGCCTATGGCTTCAAACCTCATTTTCAGTAAAGGCCACTCAGGCAGGTTGCAGAGTTGGAAGGGGGCCTTGGGGATCCTTTAGCCCAGCCACCTCCCATTACAGATGAGGAAACTGACAAGGCAAGGCCATTTTCTCACCGTAACTATTCTTGATGCTGTCATTTCTCCTACTTCTGCACACATCATCATGGGGAATGCGAATGCTACAGCCTGTTCAAGGCCACCACCCAGTGTTTTCCATTTCTCTTTAGGTCCCTTACCCCTTGGATTCTTTTCAGATTAATCATTTTATTAAGCTCCCACAGGGTTCCAGGTATGCTGCTAAACGCAGTGCTAAGCTAAGATTAAAAAAAAGTATCAACAATCCCCATTCTTGGGAGTTTACACTCTGCTATACATAAATTGGTACAAAGTACATACCTAGTAGATGGAAAGTAATTGGGAGAAAGGCTAAATTAGCATCTGGGGGGAGGGGATCTCCTATAGAAAAAAAAGACATCCTCTAGGTGGCAGAGTATATATAGATACATATCTCTAGGCTATATATAGTATATAGCCTCTCTATATAGTATGTATGTGTTTATGCAAAACATATACAAGATAGCCTTGGGGGAGGGGAAGTACTAACAGTTGTCAAGACCAGGAAAGGCATCTTAACACTAGATGGACCAGGAAGGTCAAATGATGCAAAATTTTCTTTTGAAATAAAAAGCTCTATTCCATCTCTCTCTGTCTCTCTCTGTCTCTCTGTCTCTCTGTCTCTCTGTCTCTCTGTCTCTCTGTCTCTCTCTCTCTCTCTCTCTCTCTCTCTCTCTCTCTCTCTCTCTCTCTCTCTGTCTCTCTCTCTGTCTCTCTCTGTCTCTCTCTCTCTCTCTCTCTCTCATGGGGAGAGCACTATGCCATTTGACCCAGCTTGGTCCTCTAAAGTATTTTCTTGAACTCTAACCTTCTGTCTTAGAAGCAATACTAAGTAATTATTCCAAGGCAAGAGCAATAAAGACTAGGCAACTGAAGTTAAATGACTTGCCCAGGGTCACACAGCTAGGAAGTGTAAAAGGCTAGATTTGACTTCAAAGAATTTTTAAATTCCTTTTCATCTGGTCTGTCTCTGGAAGGAAAGCAGAGACTCCAAGAGGAAGAGATGTAGAAGAATTGTGTTCTAAGCTGGGGTATGTACAGAGGCCGAGAGATGGAGGGAGGATGGGTGTTGGGGGTGAGAAACAGCAAGAAGTCAGGCTTGGGCAGATAAGTGACATGGTAGAGAGAGCCCTAGGCTTAGAGTTAGGTGGACCTTGGTTCAAATGTGGACTCAGACACTTCCTAGCTGTGTGACCCTGGGCAAGTCATTTGACCCCACTACGTAGCCCTTACAAAGCTCCTCTGTCTTAGAATCAATACTAAGTATCAATTAAAATGATACTTAGTATTGATTCTAAGGCAAAGGTAAGGGTTTAAAAAAAGTCCAACTTTGATTTGACCCTAGAGTAGAGGGCAATATTGTGTCATAACGCCAGAGCATGGTCAAGCCAGGTTAAGCCCTTTAAACACCTGGAAGGACTTTATACTTTATACTAGGAGTCACAGAGATCCTGGCCTTCCAAATTGCATCTCTGAGTGAGTCCTGGTAATTGAAAAAGAGATTGACTTTGGGGATGGAAGACAGGATGGAGTCGTTGAAATCATTATGTAATTTCCTCAATTCAGCCAAGGCTGATATTTTTCTCTTCAACTCTGAGCGCAGTTTATTGTCTAGCTGCAGGACCTGAGGTGGCACCGGTGAAAGATCTCCTACAATCAGAGGATCTGGGTTCAAATCCTTCCACATACACCGTCTGTGCAAGAAGGTTGACAGCCCTGAACCTTAGTTTCTTCATCTATAAAATATCTCTTCTAATTACAAATCTATGATCCTTTGACCTGATCATAAGTCCAGTGGCAACAACCCCCCTACTCTCCTGACTGGCAATGCTTCCTGTGGCCCATTATAGGAAAGACCCACCCACCAGCACACCTCCAGCCACACTTCATTTTACTCCCTGGCCAGCTTTGCACAGCCAGGCTGTCGCTGCCTATCTCTTCTACCCTTCATCCATCTCCTCCTTTCTACTTTGTTGTAATTGTTCAGTCGTTTTCAGTCTGACTCTTCATGGCCCCATTTGGGGTTTTCTTGACAAAAGTACTGAAATGGTTTGCCATTTCCTTTCCCAGCTCATTTTACAAACAAAGAAACAGAGGTCAACAGGGTAAAGTGACTTGGCCAGGGTCACACAGCTGGGAAGCATCTGAGGCTAGATTTGAACCCAGGACCTCCCATCTCTAGGCCTGGTTCTCAGTCCACTGAGCCACCCAGCTGCCCCCCCCCCAGAGCATATTAAAGTATTTCCTTTACCCCCCCACACACACCTCCCTAGCCACCATTCTCCCATTTGAGTAATATTCCTCACTGATAAATTCCTAGATGGGTGGGACTGTCATCACTTTCCCCCTAGTGCTTAGCACCTGGAAAGTACCTACTGAATGCTTTTTCATTCATTTATTTTGTGTGGTTGTGAACCTCAAGGAAAAGGTTTCAAGGTTAATTCTTTAAGGGTGTGAGGGAGGCCTGAGCAGGAAACTGCCTGGCCTTGGAAGTTCAGAACCATAAATATGGCAAGATCCCAGCAGCAGTGGGTACCAGATAAGAACTTAGGGGCCAAGCAGACCCCAGCAACATAAAAATGTCGTGTTGAAGTTCCAAGAATAGTATGTAACAGATAAGGGCTGAGGGGAGCCATACATGCTGGAGAGTATATAAGTCCCAGCATTCAGGAGGAAAATCAGAACTCTCTTGGCTGAGCGCCCTTGGTGCGCACCAGATCAATAAACGACCCTCTTGCTTAATTGCATTGCCTATTGGTCTTCCATGGTGGTGGGCGAAAACCTGGACCCTAACAGGAGCAGTTAGGCAACACAGTGGATAAAACATCAGGCCTGGATTACAGGGGATCTGGGTTCAAATCTGTCCTCAGATACTTTCTAACTGTGTGACCCTGGGCAAGTCACTTAACTCCTTTTAGATCTTAGAATTGATACTAAGACAGAAGGCAAGGGTTTAAAAAAAATTTAATCCTTTAAGGTTCCAAGATATTAAATCAATATGGACACTTCCTCTACTGAAACAGAGCCCAATCCTTAGTAAGAATCAGTGAATTCTTGTGCTATGGTAGAAAAATTCCTCCTCCTCTGGCTAACTTGATGCTAAGCCCCACCCCCAAGACTTAGCCAGTCTGCTATTGTATTTATGAAACCACAAGAATTAAGAGGAGGATCTTAGTGGATGTTCCAACTTTTCACCTCTGTTTAATTTCATGGGTGAAGCTGCTAAGGGGCAGCCCTGGATAGGCTGCTGGACTTGGAGGTGTGAGGTCCTGAGTTCCAGTCCTGCCTCAGACATTTACTCACTGTTTGACCCAAATCCTTGAAACTTTCTAAACTCTAGTCAAGCAGCCAATCAGTCAACATTTAATAAATGCCTATCGCGTGCCACACAGTGGGCTAAGTTCTTCACCTTTTTTTAAACTCTCGACTTTTATTTTGGAACTGATACAAAGTAGAAGAGTGGTGAATATTAGGCAATGAGGGTTAAGTGATTTACCCAGGGTCACACAGCAAGGAAGTGTCTGAGATCAAGTTTGAACACTAAACTTACCAGTCTCCAAGCCTGGAACTCTATCCACTGAGCCATGTAGCTGCCCAATGGGCTGAGTTCTAGAGATACAAAAAAGAGTGAACAAACAATGCCTGCCTTCAGGAAGCTTACAATCCAACCTGCAAAGAAATTTAGAAAAAGCACACCATCTGTCAGATAAATGGAAAATAATCAAAGAAAAACACTAGAATTAAGTAAGAAGGATTAGGAAAAGCTTTAAAAGGGAAGGAATTTTAGCTGTGGCTCAAAAGAAGTCAAGGAAGCCAGTATGTGAAATTGAGGAAGGAGAACATTCTAGGAACGGTGGACATCAGGAGAAAATCCCCAGAGCCGAGGGATGCGGTGGCTTGTTCACCAAACGGTGTCATCAAATAGTGCGTGGTAGGGAAGGGGCTAAGAAAATTGGAGAGTTAGGAAGGGTTCTGGCCACCAAACAGAGGACTCTGTATTTGATCCCGGAGGCAATAGAGAGCTCTAAGAGTTTATTGAGTAGCAGGACGACATGATCAGACCTATGCTTTAGGAAACTTTAGTGGCTGAATGCAGTATGGATTGGCGTGGGGAGAGACTCAAGGCAGGCAGCATCACAGATGGTTATAATAAGCCAGGAGTGAGGGGTGGCACTGGCAGAGGACAGTAGGGCTCTACTTATAAGATGTTGCAAAGGTGGCATCCACAGGCCTTGGCAACAGATGGAGCATGGGGAATGGGAGAAAGGAATCCACAATAACTTAGCTTCTCATCATGGTATTGCCCTCTACGGTAGTAGGGAGAGCAGGAAGTGGGGTGGGGGGAGATTTAGGAAGAAAGATGAGTTCTGTTTTGGACATACGAGTTTAAGACATCCTGAATATCCAGTTCAAGATGTCGGAAAGGCAGTTAGAGATGCAAGATTGGAGTTTGGCAGAGAGACTGAGAATCAGTGGCATAAAGATGAGAAGAAATCCATGGAAGCGGGGTAGTCGAGAGGGAGAAAAGAAGAGGGCCGGGACAGAACCCTGAGGGACACTATGGTTCAAGGGTATGATGTAGAAGAAGATTTGGCAAAGGAGCCAGAAGGAACTGTATGGGAGAATCAGGAGAGAACAGTGTCTCAAAAATTAGGGAGACGTGTAAAAATGGGTTTGAGAATAGCACCTACTTTGCAGAAATTCTGTGAAGAGCAAATGAGATAATATATGTAAAGTCCTTCAAAAACCTCAAAGCACTACATAAGTGCTAGCTATTATCCTTATTAGTCTCCATCATCTCCCTTCTCTCCCTTCAAGGACCTCAATTACAATTTCTTTGTGGCACTAGCATTCTTCCCTGAGGATAGTGGAAAGCTTCTTAAAGTCTGCCACAGGGGCAGCTAGTGGCTTGAGAGGCAAGCCTAGAGATACGAGACCCTGAGTTCAAATTTGACCTCTGACACTTCCTAGCTGTGTGACCCTGGACAAGTCACTTAATCCCCACTACCTAGCCCTTATAGCTCTTCTGCCTTGGACAGTATAAGACAGAATTACACAGTATTGATTCTAGGATGGAAAATAAGAGTTTAAAAAAAGTTTGCCACCTTGGACTGAGTTTCTAGTCTCTCCTTTAACTCAGAACTACAACATAAAAGCAAATGGGGATGCAATTGATTAGCAGAAAGGACAAGTGGTCCATGCTACACCCACCACAAATATCTATTAAGCATCTACCCTGTGTCCTTAACTAGACACTGAGGAAGATAAACAATTGAGAGAATACCCAATCCCTACCCTCAGGAGATAACAGTAGAAGAGGGGAATCCTAATGAAGAAGTGCCTTCAGAAAAGGGTCTTCATCGGGGGCAGTTGGATAGCTCAGTGGATTGAGAGCCAGACCTAGAAACAGGAGATCCTGGGTTCAAATCTGGCCTCAGATGCTTCCCATCTGTGTGACCCTGAGCAAGTCACTTAACCCCCATTGCCTAGTCTTTCCCACTTTTCTCCCTTGGAACCAATGCACAGTATTAATTCCAAGATGGCAGGTAAGGGTTTTTAAAAAAAGGAAAGGGTCTTCATAGCTACTATCCCCAAATTATAGACTTGACAGTCTTGAATTAAAGGGAAAGGAGCTACTGATCAAACTATGCCTTTTGACTCTAAAGTCCCAGTCCTTCCCACTGTACCAGGCTGTTCTGTTCCCTAGTAACTGGTACAAGGTCATCCTTGTCGTATATGTTGACCTGAACTCAATGCCCGATGGCTGGAGGAAGGCTGAATTAATGATGTATGTTCAGAGAAAGAAAAAAAGAAATGTGCTATTACTAAGCCTACACTTTGTCCAGGATTCAGGTATGTGTGTGTAGCAATGAGTAGTTTCCAAATATAGTCTTAGAACTGGTTGGCTGTTGCCCTTCATACTTGAAGGAGGACCAGAGTCACATCACTGATGATGTCTTCTGACTCTAGAATTAATTGAATTGAAGTGAGGCAGAGTGTCACAAAGTCATTGGCCTGGCCTTGGCCCTTCTTCCAGTAAGACAAAAGTCAGCCCGGGCTGCAGTGGAAGACCTCGGAATCTTTGATGTCTACACAAGCTCAAAGAGCTCCACGGCACCCGCCATCATGTTCATTGAAACAAATTGTTTCCACCCACTCCTTCCCTCAGTTGAATAGACATCTGCCTAACTCACTGATGGGTTTGGGGCTCCATTGTTCACCCTCAACCTGGTTTAGCCTGCCTGCTGTGAGATGGAACCTGCAGCTTCTTGGAACCATGGGTGAGAGCTGGGTAGCTGGTAGACACCAAAGGAGGAAAATAGTCCCCAAAGAAGTGGTGGTTAGGGAAGACTAGTTAGTACCTCTGCTGTAAGGGCTTGCCTAGAACTAACTCAAGTCTTGATGGACACCATCTCTCTTGGCTTTCTCTCCTCCCTGATTGGCAGGCTAGAGTAGAGTACCAAGCTTCTCCCCAAGCCTTCCTTTATCGAGGGCAGACACTGGACTTTGGGGCTCAATCCTCTCTTCATTTGCTCCCCTTGGTGGTGTCAGTTCCATGGAACAAAATGGCAGTGTCCCTACAGAAGCTTCTCCCTGGAGTCATTCTCCCCTTTCCTATCTCTTTTCTGCATCTCCTACCATTTGACTGTAAGCCCCTTGAGAACAGGGACTACCTTCCTTTTTGTTATTTGTATCCCTAGCACTCGGCATAGTGACAGGCACATAGTAGGCACTTAACAAATGTTTACTGAATCAGAAACCATATTGTCTTCTGCACCTACAAGTACTAGTCAGGAACTTCAACCAATGAATCAATCAATGCATAAAAAGGCATAAGAGAGTCCTGCCTGACTCCACTGATCAGCTTCCTCCTTCTCTTCCTCCTCCTCTAGCTGCTTCCTTTTTCTTTTTTAAAAACTCTTACCTTCTGTCTTAGAATCAATACAAGCATAGATTCAAGTGATAAAGGCTAAGCAATTGGGGTTAAGTGATGAGCCCAGGACCTCCTTCCTATCTCTTGGCCTGGCTCTCTAGCCACTGAACCACCCAGCTGCCCCTCTCCAGCTGTTTTCAAAGCTTCCCAAGAGCCTATTTTGTACTCTTCTCATTCCCTGCCATTCTCTTTAATCACTGATCATGTCTGGTCCTCATAAGATGAAGCAAGCATAAGGTGGTAGAACTGTCAGGATGAGTTTGGTACCCTCTGTAGTGCCTTGCTAAAATAGTTGTTTACACTAGATATCATCAGCTCAGCATTTACAATCCTCTCCTCCCCAGCCTCAGCCTACCTTTCAATCCCTTCTCTAACGACTTTCCAACATCCCTTCCCTTCAGCCAGGTCCATTGTTAAACTATTCACTGATCCATCATTCCTGGTGTTTCTGGAAGAGTCTGGTATTGTGGGACGGGGACTGAATTGTTCTTAAGATTAAATGTGGATTTCTTAAATTAAAATTGTATTAGTAAATTTAAAAATGCGTTAAATCTTAGACCTGGGTTCAAAATCCTAGCCCAGTCCCTTACTACTTGTGTGATCTTGAGCAGGTCACTTCCCATATCTTGGCTTCAATTTTCTTCTGTAAAAATAGAGGGTTGGACGAAATGATTTTTATGGCCCTTTCCAACAAGAGCTATGGTCATACCACCATACCTTAGGCTGCCCCAACCCTTTGTTTAAAGCTTAAGCTCAAATTTGGGCTGCTCTCTGGACCATTTTTCTATTTGCCATCTTGCTTTTCTCTCTCCAACTCCCCTATACTTGTCTTCCCCCTCACTAGAAAGTAAGCTCCTAGAGAAGGCGTGTGAAAATGGGGACTCTTGGTGAAGCTTTGAAGTGATCCAGCCATTTTGGAGAGCAATTTGGAATTGTACCCAGAGAGTTATAAAACGGTGTATATACTCTTAGACCCAGAAATACCATTGCTGGGCAGTTTCCCAAGAGATCAGGGAAAGAGGAAAAGAACCTCTATGTTCCAAATATTTATAGTAATTCTCTTTGTGGCAGCAAAGAATTGGAACTGAGGGGACGCTCATCCATTGGGGAATGGCTGAACCAAGTGCAGTCTATGATTGTGATGGAATACTATCGCGCCAGAAAGAACCAATGAACAAACTGAATTTTTAAAAGCATGGAAAGAAGGAATGATGCGAAAATGAATGGAGCCAGGAGGACATTGTACACAGCCACAGAACTAATGCTGGAAGAGTAAACTGTGAATGTTACCTCCAGAAAATGAACCAAAAGGTAAAACATGAAAGATTTCATTGACAGGACCGTGTTGGCCTCCATGATGCTATCTATCCTCTGAGATGCAGGGAGGGTGGGGAAGAGCTGGGACACTTGTGGATGCGATTATGTATACATGAAGGAAAGAGGGGAGATTTGTGATTTCATTTGTACACTATCTTTTTCTTCTTCGTATATAGACATGCTTATATTTTTTGATTTTGTAGACATTTGGAATAATAAAAGAAATTTTGGAAAAAATATAAGAAAGCTCCTTAAGGGTAACTCATTTAAGCTCATTTAAGGGGGGGCAATAATGGCCCCTAAAGTTTTCTACTTCCTTCAGAGAATTTATTTTAAATGAAAATTTCTGAGTTCAATTATAATAGCTCCAAGTCCCTAATTAGAAAGGGCAGCTAGGTCATCTTCTCGAGTTCAAATCTGGCCTCAGACCCTGGACAAGCCCCTTAACCCTGCTGGCCTCAGTTTCCTCATTTGTAAAATAAGCTAGAGAAGAAATGGCAAGCCACTTGCACAACTTTACCAAGAAAATCCCAAAATGAGGTCGCAAAAAATCAGACACAACTGAAACCACTCAAAGACAACAAAACCCTAATTAGGAAAATTTCTAACACCTAGGCAAACTGGACCCTCTTGCCTTCCCCTACTATTTCTGTGTTTCTAATTAATCCCTGGCCTTTAAGTGGCTGAGGCAAAATTCTGTTTACTGGAAATACTTGGATAATGAACCAGATTATACTCTAGTAAGGTAGTTATTGGGAGGGCAAGTTGGGGAATGAGCTGACCTTGCCTTGTGTGTCTTCTCTCAGCCTGGGTCCTCCTCTTGAAATGACTGCAGAGCCAAGGACTCCTAGATACTGCGTTCTGCCTCCTGGAATCCAACGCTCAGCATCTCCTTTTCCCTCTAAATCTGGGCTAGCTTCTGTCTTTGATACAAATTGCTTAGGGTGTAACCGAGTCTTTCAGACAATGGCTTTGATTGATTCAAGGAGGAGTTTGGTCCTGTTCACCCTCAGCTGGATTGTTTGATTCAATCAAACAGTGCTCTCATTACATCTCATCACCAGAGCCAAATGGTCACTTCTAACTCCATCCTTACATTTTATTTACTTGCATTGGTATTGCCAGGGCTTAGCACAGAGCTTGGCACCTACTAAGCGCTTAGTCAATTAGAGACCTCAGAATGTAAAGGACAAACCTGGTAGACAGATGGTCCTGGACCTCCAGTTGGGAAGACCTGGGTTCATATTTGGTCTCGGACACTTACTGTGTGGCCTTGAGCAAGTCATTTAAATTCCCTCAAGTATAAAAAATGGGGATAATAATAGACTTAATTCCCAAGATTAAATGTGATAATATTTGTAAAGTACTTAACACAGTGCCTAGTGCACAGTAGGTGTTTTATAAATGCTAGCTATGATCATAATTACATTATGTGATTTCTGCCTCTACATAAATATACGTACACATATATGTATATACATAAAACACTTTTTTGTGTAAAGCCATCTTTCCGGGTCAGGCAGTCTATGGATCATAAACTAGTCTCAACCTTAGAAGTCAACAAACATGATGCCCTCATTTTTTCCCCCAAAGCAAAAGTACTTATTGAGATGGCATAAGAAGAAGAATGGCTAGAAAACACCTTCCTATGGGGGAATCCTCTCCCTGAAATGGAGAAAATGGGCGTTCACCTGCCTAGCAAACAAACACCCTAAATAAGCACATACTTAGGAAACACAAGTATCCAAGGAAACTTGGAGCCTGTAATGTTCTTGGGTCTTTTTATTTTCACTACACTCTTGGGCTGCTCCTCAATGGGTGTGGTATCTCTGATGGGCTTTTTCCTTGCAGGACTTGGTGTTTCTTTCTAAATTTCTTAAAAACAAATAAATAAAACACCTTACCTTCTGTCTTAGAACCAATTGGTTCCAAGGCAAAAGAGTGGTAAGGGCTATCCAATTGGGGTTAAGTGACTTGCCCAGGGTCACACAGCTAGGAAGTGTCTGAGACCAAATCAGAACACAGGATTTCTGATGGTCTAGTGGTTCGTCTGGACCACTTGGGTTTACTCCTTTCCATAGTTCAAACTCTTATAGCCAGGGCTAACTTTCTCTCAACTCATAAAACTTCACTTGTCTTGGAGCTTGATTCACTGAACTTTCTTCCTGCTGGGTGTTATCTCCTACTGGCTGAATATCTCCACTAGAAGACTCTATGGTGCATGGAGGTAAAGGGGAAGAGGATTGGTTGCCTTTCTATAGCAATCTTCTTCTTTCTTTCTTAGCTGATTCAATTCTCTGCTCAAAGAACTCACACTCTTTAGAGCTGTCTGTCTCTTGCATCAATTGCCTTCCTAGAGAGAGTAACTTGCTTTTTAAAAAGTAAATTACACTTTTTTTTTCCATTAGCAAATATCTATTTTCACTTCCTCCCACCTTCTGCCCTCACTGGGAAAATGAAACAAAAATAAAATCTTTTTAACGAACATGCATAGTTAAGAAAGACAAATTCCCACACTGGCCAACTCCATCTATTTCTGAATCTATGTATGTATCAATCTGTCTATAATTGGAGATGACATAATATATGATATATTTATAAATAATATATGATATTTTATAAATATATAATTCTTTGCCCTAACTGCATCACCTCTCTGTCCCAAGGTAGCTATTATTATATATCATCATCAGTCCTCTGGAATTATCTAAACCCCTGTTTAGAGGTCCAGTAGACCTAAAACGCCATCTAGCCCATCAAGTCATTTTACAGAAGAGAAAAATAAAGCCTGATCAGGCTTGGTGATTTGCCCAACATCACCAAGGTAGTATGTGCCAGAAGATGGAT
This sequence comes from Monodelphis domestica, assembly GCF_027887165.1. Lineage (NCBI taxonomy): Eukaryota > Metazoa > Chordata > Mammalia > Didelphimorphia > Didelphidae > Monodelphis > Monodelphis domestica. The sequence continues at coordinate 46,962,962 of NC_077234.1, forward strand.
TTGAACTCGTGTCACTGTCTTGGGCTTCCACCAGGCTAGAAGATTGCCTATAGCTTCCCCCCTTCATTTGTTCCATTAAGTTTCCTTCCCTGCCTATTTCAGTCCATAGTCATTTCTTCCTTCTCTGTACTCCATCACTCATCTTGACCCTTAACTCTAGACTTTATTGGGTCATTATTTAAACATTTCACATCTCCCAGAATCTCAGAGACGGAAGGACCTCAAAGGCCATCTTGTACAACCCATGGCCAATCGGAAGTCCCTCCTACAGCATTTCCAAGAAATAAATATCCAGTCTCAAATGGAAGACCTTCAGCAGAGATAATTCTTGTTCCTCCAGGTGAAGGATAGTGGCATTGTATTCTGTCTCTACTTCTCCCAAATAGCATTAGGCACATGAAGGTGCTCTATTTCTATTTGCTCAGTAGATGAGTAGATGTTGTTTCTGAGGGATCCCTCCAAATCTTGGGGCCTCAATCTCAGCCTCAAACTAACTACTGGACTGAGAAAATGTCTCTTCTTCAATCAGTTAACTCTATCCGTATTGTAAAAGAAGATGACTGAGGAAATGTGGTCCAGCCCATGGTGAATGTTAGACCTCAGAGTATGGAGGATGAGTTTGATGCTGCTAGGATGTCAAACAGACCCTTGCTCTGAGCCTAATTCTACTATGGATTTCAGATTTTACTATTTTTGGTAGCCTCCACCAAAGCCCACTTCTGACTCCATTTTGACACACGTGAGTCTGGGTTCTCAAAGGCTATGGCACCAGTTTTCAGTCCTCTTCCCTTTCCTACCAAAGTGAAAAGACTTCAAATATGGATCCATCTGTCAACTGGGGACCAACCTAGTTAAGGTTCAAGAGGCACCTCACTGGAGTGTTTTAAAGCAACAGCTCATTTTTTAAGCCACAACTTTAAGAGACCAGCGGCTGAGTCAAAGAAGAATTATTCCTGGCATGGTGGAAGGAACGAGATGTATACTCCTCGAGGTTAGGGACTTTATCAATTTAACTTATTAGAAGCCTCAGCACAGTACGGTTTCTGGTACATAGGAGGTCCTTAATAAATATTTATCAGTGATTTGCCTGTTGAAGAAGTGCCAATATAATAGTGGCAAAATCCCAAGTCTTTGGAAATTTAAAGTAGGATAAAAAATCCTCAATTTAAACTTAATAACTGAGACTTTAGATATTTTCTAGCCTAGCGACCTAATTTTACATATAACAGCAAAGAAAGAGATTTTTAGGCACTCTTATTCACTCTCCTCCTACTGACTCATTGCTTAGAAGAGTTTTTTAGTGTAAATTTTCCTGCTTTGTCCTCAAAAGTTGTAATAAAGGAATCCAAAATTCTGTTAGTTTTTAAGTTCTGAGCCCACAGTGTGGGACAAAAAAAGTTCTCAGCATTGAATCTCTCTCTCTCTCTCTCTCCCTCTCCCCCCCCCTCTCTCTCTCTCTCTCTCTCTCTCTCTCTCTCTCTTCCTCTCTCCCTCCCTCTCTCTCTCTCTCTCTCTCTCTCTCTCTCTCTCTCTCTCTCTCTCTCTCTCTCTCTCTCTCTCTCTCTCTCTCTCCCTCTTTCTCTCTGTCTATCTCTCTTCCTTCTCCAAGGATACTCATCCTCATTTGCTTGTTTCCTGGATCATATAGATGAGGTGAACATGTTTATAAAGACATGGTAAATATTCAAGACAAAAAAAGGATAGATGTTCCCTATGTCCTGAGGGAAAATGCTTCAGAATCCCAAGCAGGAGTCTGAGGGAGAAAAAGAAGTCTACATCTTGGGATCCATAGTATGGGAGGGTTCCAGTGACAAAGGGCCTTCTCAAGACCTTTATTAACTTATTAACTTATGAAGTCTCAGGGCCAGACTAGACCCTGCTTCTTAGTGTCTGTCTCTGATGGCACTTCTGCTCTCCCATTCTCTATGAGGCTTCTCTTGGCCTCCCCCAGCTCCATGACGGCTTTTAACCATTATGTCTTCCTTGTCTTCCTCACGATAACTCCTGCCCTGACCTCCTCAGATTGGTTTCTCTTCACCCTGTTCCATTGCCCATTGAGGATAATGATGGCGAAGACCCAGCATTATCTAGCTAGTGCCTGAGTTTGGATTTGAACCCAGTTCTCTCCTGACTCTAGACCCAGTGCTCTATCCACTATACCACCAGCTACCTTATTTTTTCAGCCAGTCAGGAAGCTTTCTTCCTAATTTATTCAAAGCATTTATTTCTAATTCTGAAAATTCCAATTCTAAAACTTTCTAATTTATTTAAAGAACTTTTTTCTGCTCTTCATAAAGGAATGACCTGGCACAATCACATTTTTTAAAATTCCTTTAATGTCTCTTAACTGACCTCTTTTCTGTGATTAATTCCTGGGCTTTCAGAGACCTTAAGTATAGATGAAAAGACTGAGACTCAGGGAGGAGTGGCGACTTGCCCAGGGTCCAAAGATAGTGAGTAGCTGAGTTGCGATTTGAACTTGGGTCCTCTGACCCCATATCTAGCTCTTCCCCCATTAATCCTATGGTACATCATCTCATTCCTCATAGACCCTTGCCCGGTACCAGGCTTGAGGTCATATGGATAGACATGGGCTAGTTATTATTATTATCGGTGCTGGATCACGTACATTAAAGACAGAGGGGAAGCTTCAGAAGACAGAGCTTAGTTCTGGCAGAGTAGCCTTAGTGCAGATAAATTCTCAACCCAGAGACTGTAGGTGAAGTAATTAATGTCTCGGGGCACCCCTGTGGAATTAATGCTTGTCCAGGTGTATATATATATATATATATATATATATATATATATATATATATATATATATATATCACTAGGTCTAGTTGACAAACTGAGTGGATGTTGTTGGATTTTTTAAAAATTTCTACCGCGTTTGACGTCAATCCCACTTTGCTTAAATGTTTGCCTTAGTCCTGCTCCTGAATTCACCAGTAAAACTTCCCCCTTTCTCTCTTGCCTGTTAGAGAAACAGGATAATGAAAATGAAGTGGGGCCAGGCCAGAAGAAGGGGAGCGAGTGATTGATTAACTATGGGACAGTATGTATTGGCCATGTTCTTGATGCTGTCTTTGACATTACTTATGGGGATGTGAAGAGTACAGACATTACGACTCCGCGGGGTAATTCAGACACTAAAGGAGTCGCTGAAATATGGGTTCTTAATAAGATCTCCGTAGAAACTGGGGTGAGTTCCCCAACTAAAAGATCAAAGTGTCAGAAAAATAAAAAAGTAAAAACAAAGGACCAGGCGATGAGGTGAAGGACAGCAGCCATGAAGACTCTGGAAGATAAGCAAAGTCTTTTTTCTTGTCCAGAAAAAAAAAAAAACAACCAAAAGTTACAGAATTTCCTTGAACAAGGAGAGGCAGGGAGTCAAGGACGTGAAAAGTCAAGCCTGGGTAATCTATATCAAAGAATGAGATAAGAAAGGATTGGAAAAAGCAAAACTAAGTGACAAAGCTAAGGATAGAAATTCATTTTTCAAAATGGTGCATCCTGCATAAAAAAATTTTCTTTCCCAATAACTGGATTGAGCAAAGACAGGATGATCGAGTATTTGGCAAGTGTGCAACATTTAAAAATTTGCTGCCAACTCCTTGTTTTCCATGGTAATCAGGGAGCAAGGGAGCCAAGACAAACTCCAGGAACATTTTAAAAAATGTATAATGTCCCGATAGTCCTGATTTTCTTAACACCACACCAGCTCACCAGGATAGCGAGTAGCAACGATGACCAATCTGAGTTTTACCACGTTATCTTTCTTTTGGGCAAGCGCTGGCAATTCTATTGATTAATACAATTATTAGAGTAAGAAAGAAGAGAAGCAAAAGGCCTGGATAATCTCCAAATGAGATAAGTCGACTGAGAATAATCTAATTAATCAATCAACAAACACTTATTAAGTGTTTAACACATGCCTGGCACTGTGCGAGGTAAAAAGAAAATAATCCCTGTCCTTGAAGGGTTAACATTTTGGAGACGTGGGAGAAGCATGTATAAAATACATGGAATATCCAAGCCATTATAAAATAGTCCAGAGAGGGGTTGTTATTCGATCATGTCCAACTCTTTTGGACCCTTTTTGGGGTTTTCCTAACAAAGATACTAGAATGACTTCCCATTTCCTTTTCCAGCTCATTTTGCTGATGAGAAAACTGAGGCAAAAAGGGTTAGGTGACTTCCCCACAGTCACCCAGCCAGTAAATGTCTGAGGCCAGCTTTGAACTCAGGAAGAGGAGACTTCCCAACTCCAGACCAGACCTGGCATTCTATCCATTATGCTACCCATATGTCTCTATTTCTAGAAACTAAAAAGTTTCTAGTAAGGCACTAGCAATTGGGGAGAACAGAAAAGGACTCACATAGGAACTAACACTTAAACCAAACTTTGTTGGGAATGAGAGGATCTAAGAAGTAGAAATGAGCCCCAGAATTAATAACAAACGTGTAAAGTATTGGACCCTGTTTACAGATTCAGGGGATCATTGATTTGCAGGTGAGAGACCCCCCTCATTTCTCCAAGGACACTCGGGCCCACTGAGGACCTTACTTGCCCAACATCCTATTGGTAGGAAGTAGAAAAGATGGAATTCAAACCCAAAGTCCCCTGATTTCAGATACATATTTCTAGATTATTTTCTTGACTTCAAAAACTTTTTTTCACTCCATTAAAAAGGAAGATTTGGCCCATGCCAAAGGAAGAGAGCTGGATTTATAGCAAGAAGATTTAACGTTGAAACTCAAATCTAACACTTCCTAGCTACATCAACATCGACAAGGTCACTTAAATCTCTTGAGTCAGTCTCAGTTTCCTCATCTGTAAAAGAAGGGTATCAGACCCTTAGATGACTTACATCTTCCCTGGTTCTAAATCTTGTGAACTCCTACTTCCTCCCTGACATAGTTATCTCCCAAATCTTTAACTTCTTCTCCAATCCATCCCATCACTCCAGGTCAGAGTTTTCAGGGTCCAGACAGTAGCAGGAAATTTAGGAGTGACCATAACGCGTAGTGAGCCTGGTGGGAACTCGTCCAGGTCCAAAGATACTGATAGAATTCAGACAATGCGGATGGTCAATGGTGGATGCTGCCGGTTCAGTCTAAGGTTCTTAATTGGATAGCAAGAGATAGGGTCTTCAGGGTAGGTTTAGAATACAAGACAGGCACAGAGACCTCAATCACAAGAAAAAAAAGTGATAGATTCAGGTATCCCTATCCTTGAGCTGAGATCCATCCCCATGAAATTCTGCTGTTCTCTGTGCCCCAACTCTGGGTGGTTTGTTGGCACAGCCTGGCACAGAGAACTTTCTTGGAGATACATACAAGGAAAATCAATGCAGATACACTGGGAACATCTGCCACAAACACTAGACCTTGCCCTCCCATCACCCGAGCTGCACAATTCCAGAACAAGGAGATCTCACCTGATTCTCTCACCTTACAAGAGGGGCAAAGGGGACTGGCTCTTCCCACCTTTATGTGCCCATCAGAGACGGTCCCAGCATGGATCAGAGACTGATGCCTTCCCTCCAGGCTATCTCTGCAGCTTCTGTGCTGGCTTCTCCTAAATAGTTCTATCAATGCTCAGGCTCCTCCCTTTTCTGATCTCACTGCACATCCCTAGAAGGCAACAGCTTGTACTTTTCCAAGAGGAGGGACATCCTGCCTTCTTGCTCAGGCATGTGGTCATTCCCATGACTGGAGCACCAGGCTGGGGGTTCCTTTGCCTGGCACCAGTGGTCTTTCTTAACTTTCTTTCTTCCCTGGGCTATGCTAATACCCATTCCAATAACTGCTTTTATTTCTGTGGCCTCGGAGATATGACCAGGCTGGGCTTGGGGTCAGAAAAATGGGTTTAAGCACCACCTACGGCACCATGCTCTCTCAAAGAGTCAGTGGAGCAATATGGTGACTCCAAAATGGCTGATGCCATTTTGGGCAGCATTTAGATGGGCAAAACATCCAGGATGATTAACGTGAGAATTCCCCTGTGCTCTGCCTTAGTCAGAGAATATCTGGAGTCCTGTGTTCTATTCTAAGTGAAACACTTTGGGATCTAAGCATGACATTTTGAATCAAATGAGATATTAGGAAAGTGCTTACTTAAGCACAGTCCTTGACATATACTAGTTGCTTAATAAATGCTTATTGCCCCATTTTCCCCTTTTTGACTCAGTTTCCTCATCTGTAAAATGAAAGTGTTGGACCCAATGTCCTTTATAGCTCTAGAATATGATCCTATGATTCCTTCAGGGTTCTGCCAAGAAGGATGGAGTATGGACCCAGAATATTCTACTAGCCAGGAGCTTCTCCTCATCCCTCTGAGCAGGAAAATAACTATCAGCCCAATTCTTGTCCTAGACCTCATCTCACCTTTTCCCCTCGCTTTTTCTTTTTCTTTTTTCTTTTGGCTAGAACAGCAACCAGAGACAGACTTGAGCCCACTGCCTTGGATTACCTTCTGCTAATATGGTAGAGTTTTCTCTCTCTTTTTTTTTAAACCCTTACTTTCTGTCTTAGGGACAACTCTAAGACAGAAGGGCAAGGGCTAGGCAACTGGGGGGTAAGTCACTTGCCCAGGTGACATAGCTAGGAAATGTGTGAGGTCAGATTTGGATCCAGGTCCTCCCAACTCCAGACCTGGCACTCTATCCATTGAGCCACATACTTGCCCCTAATATGGTAGAGTTTTTCAGGAACCAAAGATCTACCCTCAGAGCTAGAATGTACAGTTTTTCTGCTGGAGCCAAGAACCATAACAAAGGACTGATATGAAACCTTAAGGCTGCAAATTGTAGTTCATACATTATCTCATTTGATTCTCATAACAAACCAGTGAGGCAGGTGCTATTATTATCCCCATTTTACAGATGAGAAAACTGAGGCTGATAAGTAATTTGCTCAGGATTGTATAGCTTGCATGTGTCTGAAATAAAGTTTGAACTGAGGTCTTCCTGAATCATATCCCACCCCACCATCCACCCTACGGTGGCTCATAGAATAAAACCATATGACATGACCGGACACATCACAAAAAAGTCACCCTTCAATCAACTTCTGTGGGCAGAGGAATGAGACCTTAAGCCACAGAAGACAAGCTTCCATTGGAGGAGAGACCCCAGGGAACATATCTTGGTGTCATTGCTGGAGATATTACTCTGAGGGCAAGTGATCTGAGAAGAAAAAAAGGAATATCATTTCCCCTGTTGCCTCAGAAAGATGGGTAGAGCCATATGGATGGGATCAAGAAGCAAACTGTCCCAACTAGAGGGGCTGGTTGAGTGATCAGAGTGACATGGATGGAATGTTCCTGATTTTTAACCATGCCCTAGTATTGGGAGTTCAAGGACTAAATGAGCAAACATGAGTGTGTTCTCTTGACAAGTGTAGCTTCCCAGATGAGCTTCTCTGATCAAGGAACAGCAACAGGGACTCATTAGTTAAGAGGGGCCTGAATGAGTTATCTGTGGTTCCTTGATGATGGATAGCATGGGTCTGCAACCCAAGCAAAATCACATTCATTTGTAAATGCCTCGTGCTTAAGGACAAATTAGAGTTATATTAACTTTTAGCACAAATTCTCTGTTCTTGTTAAAAAAAAAAGATACATAGGCTTTTAGCGGAGTGCAACTCAAAGTGTGTCAGTGGGGTAATATGGCAGCCAAGCAAAAATTAATTCAATTTAGGACAGTATTAAGAGGGGTAAAATGAGAATTCTATTGTATTCTACCCTGGTCAAGAACATCTAGAGTCCCGAGTTCAGTTCTGAATATAACATGTTAACAAGGATGAATTCATGTTTGATTTGGGACTTGGGTTCAAATGACCAGTTGGGCATTTACTAAAAGTATGGCATTCTGAGAGTTTGTTGGTCTCAGTTTTCTCATTTGTGAAATGAGGGGATTGGACTAGACTTCTACGGTTATTTCTAGCTTTAAATGTTATCTTAAACTAGAGTAGAAGGAGACCAGGAAGGTAAGAGTCTTTGAGATCAAGTAAAATGAGGCTTCATTGAAGGAACTGGGGATATTCAGTCTGGAGAAGATTTAAAGAAGATAGGAGCTCTATCAAGGGATGTCATGTAGAAAGAGCATGGCAATGTTTCTGGTTGCCCCAGATGGCAGACCAAGGAATCCAGGGATACTGGATAACCAGTAGAGGTAAATACGTAGAGGTGACAGAGAGGCCCATTTTGTCTTATGTAAGGAAAAAATTCCTGATGTTTAGAGTGGAATGGGTTCTTTTTTAAAATAGTATTGTTGGGTTTTTTCCTATTAGAGGTCTTCAAATGCAAGCTAGATGACCATTTGTTGGTGATGCTTTAGATAGTATTTGAGTTTGTGTACAGTTTGGACTCCAGGGCCTCTGAGGAGTCTTCTTACCTCGGAGATCTGTGATCCTGTGAAGCCCCAAGCAAGAAAGGACAACCAGTCCCCATTTGCCCTGGAGGATGGTTTCTGATGACCATGTGACAAAAGATATGCTGGAAGAAAGCTGGGTGAAAGGTCTTGGCAGGAAGCCCACTTTGCCTATGTACTCTTTGGCTCTCCCTGACTCCCATGAAGTTATTATGGGATGAGTAGATGGATGTAAAAACTATCATGAGATTGAGGGAAGGGGGTAGAGCCAAGGGAGCGATGTGAGATGTGAAGGGCCATATGTCACATTGGAGGAGGAGGAGGAGAAGGAATGATGGGAGAGTGTGAGGCTCTTAGCTGCTAGTTAATTTGAATTGCTCATTGGGTACCAGGTTCCTGATCTGTAAATGAGGGAGTTGAATTAGATAGCCTCTGAGGTTCCTTTTCTAGTTCTAAAATCATGATACTAAGTCACTTAATCTTCCTAGACCTCAGTTTCCTTGACTATAAAATGAGGGGGTTGAACTAGATGGCTTCTGAGGTTCCATCCAGTGCTAAATCTGTAAATCTAAGATCTGAATAGGTGGTGCTGTACAGATAGAGTGCTGAGCTTGGAATCAAGAAGGATCATCTTCATGAGTTCAAATTTGGCCTGGGACACTTACTAGTTGGGGCAAGTCACTTAGCCCTGTTTGCCTCAGTTCCTCATTGGTCAGATTTGCTGGAGAAGGAAATGACACCCCACTCCAGTATCTTTGCCAAGAAAACCCCAGAAAGGGTCACAGAGCCAGACGTGACTGACCAAGGACTAAACAAGAGTGATTTCTAAAATGTGGAGGTTGGACTAGGTATCTTCTAGCTCTAAAACCAGGATCCTGTAATTAAGAGTTGTTGTAGCCAATAAATCAATCCCCCTAGCCTACATCTCATCAGCAGACCTCTACTCAAAGTCATTTCAGCAAGATGGGACCTCCTAGCGCTTGTGCTCTGCTGGCATGAGTTTGAGGACTCTTCCTGCTAGAATGAGGCACTGGATCAAGATTCTTGTGGAGTTGTTGGGCTAAGTGGGAAACAAACCTGCCTAATGCTGATATAGCTATCTTTTCCTGTGCCTAAGCTTCCCCTCCCAGCATAAGATGAGAGGGGACCAGTGCTAACATCTGGAGTTCTTGCAGCTGTTCCTTTAGCCATTGCCTGAAGTTTCTGAGGTCCTCTAGAGTTACAGGAAGGACTGGTAAGCTTTATGATGCTGCAGTTACCACTGGGGTCCCCTGACCTATGACATAGACCATCTTGTGAAGAGGGAATGGTTCAGAAGAATATCAGTGCAGCTGTTGCTGACCTTGGGACATACTTCATCAAAGCCCTCTGAGCCTCTGCAACACAACCCATAGAAGATGTGATTGGGGACACAACACAAGATCGCACAAATTCAGATGGAATGGAAAGCTGTCAAACAGTAGGAGATCTTCATAGTCGCAATTTCCTTGGAAGGGTCTTAGTAGGATAGACCTGGAAGGTTAGCTCAATGCCCTCATGTCCACATGTAACCCAAGTAGTCCCAAAGCCCATTGGCATGAGACTCTCCTTATTGGTGGAAATCAAAGCCCTATATCTTCATGGGGAACAGAGTGGAGTTGGTGAGAACACAGAAGAGAGAAGAATTCGCCATCTCTTCCAAGTTCTCTGGAGTCTCTTGGGACTCTGAAGTCTCTTTGGGAACTTCTGGCTTCCAGTTTCCAGAGAGAAGATGGATGATGGCAAGCCCACTTCAGATCGCTGAAGGGAAAGAAGAGCCGATATTAGATGAGCTGGCAGTTTCCATCATGCCTCTATCCCAGCTGGCTACACTCAAGTCTGTAGGGAATGTCCCCTTGGGTGAGATGAGAAACTCTCTTGGTGGAGCAGAGATACCTCCCTCTCAGTGGGTGAGCTCCTTCACTCTGTAGTATCTGAGAGAGATTCCCCTATGTATATTTTCTGATTTCTTTTACTACAAACCTGAATAAATGAGTTGTTTTGCTATTTGCCATTTGTGTGTTCACTGTGGAATTGGGGTTTGGTGCGAAAGGGGTCAAACTGTGGATATCAAGCTTGAGTCCTCCTTTCCCCATTAATGGATAGTGATTAGATATTTAGCTTGGACCCGAAATCCACATCCACTAGACTAACGGTACTGAAGAGAGCAGATAGTACAATTCTAGCCTGGTACCCCCCTTCTCTGAAGAAAGCAGAGTGACCAAGCATCCGGTCCCAATCTCCTGCTTCTCCTTTGTGGAAAAAAAACACAGATGGGATTCAGAAGGGGAGACAGAACAAGTAACTTGTTATTGTTATTATCTTTCCAATAAAAAAAAATTGGACCAGATTCAAGGTTTTGTCAACATGGGAAACTTATGATGAAGAAACTCCCTTCCTGACAGATATCAGCACTTGTGTAACCTAGTGTCAGAATATCTAGCTGGACCATTGAAGAATTGAGTGACTTACTCAGGATCACATAGTATATGTCTTTTTTTTTAAAACCTCTTACCTTCCATCTTAGAATCAATATTATGTGTTGGTTCCAAGGCAGAGGAATGATAAAGGCTAGGCAATGGGAGTTAAGTGACTTGCCCAGGGTCATGCAGCCAGCAAGTGTCTGAAGCTAGGAAGCTGCTCCCCATTATATGTCTTAAAAATAGGTTATCTAGATTCCTAGGTTAGTTCTCTATTTTTTTGCCTTTGGTATCAAAGTCAAAGAGGAACAGGGGCCACCAAATCTCTTAAGAATTCCTATGGACTCAATTTTGACATAGTTTAAAAATGTAATATTATCAGGGGCAACTAGATGGTTCAAAAGATTGAAAGCCAGACTTAGAGCTGGAAGGAAGGTCTTGAGTTCACATCTATTCTCAGATACTTCCTAGCTGTGTGACCCTGGAAAAGTCTCTTAACCCCCAATACCTAGCCCTTACCACTCTTCTGTCTTGGAACCAGTGCATGGTATTGATATATAAGGTGAGGGTTTAACAAATTTTAATGTAATATTATCTGTGTTATATTGTATTTTTATTTACTCTGTTAAATATTTCCCAATTACATTAAAAAAATCCTTATCTTCTGCCTTAGTATCAATTCTAAGACAGAAGTGCAACACAGGGTAGGTGATTAGGGCTCAGTGACTTGCCCAGGATCACCCAGCCAGGAAGCATCTGAGGCCAGATTTGGATCCAGTTTGACCTGACTCCATGCCTAGGTCTGTATCCACTGAGCCATCTAACTACTCCCATAATTACATTTAATAAAACCCTTATCTTCCACCTTAGAATCAATACTATGTATTGGTTCCAAGGCAGAAGAGCAGAAAGGGCTAGTCAACGGGGATTAGGTGTCTTATGCAGGGTCACACAGCTAGGAAGTGTCTGAGGCCAAACTTGAACCTAGGTCCTTCTGACTCCAGACTTGGCACTCTGTCCACCAGCTGCATCCATAATTATATTTTAATTTGGCTGTGGCCACCTTTGGGACTATTGTGGACCCACAGATGAATATTTGATGCTTGCATTATTATTCTCCCAACATAGTTTTCTAATCAAAATGTAAATAATTCAGATCTTTAGGTTTTGTTTGAAAATATATTCTATCTTTTGAGAATGATATTTTATAATTTGCAAATGTTAAAACCTTTGAAGGGTACAGACAAATCTGGCAAAGGCGCATCCTTTGGGGAGCCCTCAGCGTCTTAAGTGAGGCACCCCTGTGGTTTATTTCACATCACAGGTGTTCCCTAGAATTTGTGGGAGAAGCCCAGTCTGGCAGCTGGCCTCGTGCTGTTCCAGCCAGTGCTTCTCTCATTCCAGTGCAGCTTGATAAATGAGAACTTTGCACAAGTTGCATTGGTCTGCAAAATAGATCGAGCTGGGCTAAGATTCCTCTGTGCCATAAAAGCTTCTGATATTAAACTTGAAAGGACCTACATTGATTTTGATTTCATGATGGGTTCTCACTTGGGTCTTCCCCCCCGTTAGACTTGCTCCCTGACCGCCATGTCATTTTTAGAATTAAAAAAAAAAACAAACAAACAATCCTCCTGGGACTTCTCCAAAAGTTAAGCTAAAATGACACGAGTAATGTAGCCAATCTGAAATATGTCAGTCGTCTCCCAGGCCCATTTTCCACGGTCAGATTTGTGGGACTTGATTTAATTAGACACACGGAATGATGCCTAACAATAACCACCAGGATGTACCCAGTTTAAGGAACGATAACAGTTGCCAACATTTTTGAATGAGATACTAATACTTATGGGAGAGGAGCTCAGAACACCAGATGGAGTTGTGCAGAGAGCAAGGAGTCCCTGAATGATTCAAAAAGTTATGTATGAAAAAAGATAGAACTGAATTGTGATACAAGTTCTCTTCATTAATCTTGGGAGACGTTCTCGAGCAAGTTGTTCTGTTTGATAAGCGCTCGTTAGACACTGTTCTGGGAGTTGGGCAAAGATAGGAACAATACAGCCCCGTTGTGTGGGGCTGGGGGCAGGAGGGAGAAAGAAGGGTAGGAGTGACCCATATACAAATAACTTTGATACAAGAAATGGTGTGATGGACGGGGAGGAGATGATCAAGTCATGTACAGTGAAAAGTCTGAGAAAAATAGGTCACTTCTAATGAGGGGAGGCGTCAAGGACATCTGACTTTGATAGAGATGCGCCCTTGAAGAAGGGAACAGTACAGGGTTTGGATTGGTGCCTCATCATTAGTCAGAGGATTCAAGGCTGGAAGATACAGTTGAGCTCTACTCTGGGCCCCCTCCTCATTTTATAGATGAAGAAATTGAGGCCAAAGAGCAATCAAATGACTGGTCCAAAGTCCCATAGGAATCAAATACCAGAGCTAGGAATGGAACCGGGGTCTCTTGGCTTCAAATCTCAATCTCTTTTGTTTAAAAAAAAACTTTGTTTTCTGTCTTAGAATTAATACTATATATTGATTCCAAGACAGAAGAGTAGTACGGACAGGGCAGTTGGGGTTAAGTGACTCACCCAGATCCATACATCAAGGAAGTATCCAAAGGAATTGAACCCTGGACCTCCTGACTTTGGACCTGGCTCTATCCACTGAGCCACCTAGTTGTCCCTATCTTGTAGAATTTTAATAAACATTTGCTTACTTGAGGAAATTTCAAAAGAAGTGTAAAATATGACCCTGGATGCTAACAATCCAAGAACAGAGAACTACTCCTCCCAAACTGTGAAGTTACAATTCTAGGGCATAGCCAGTAAATGCCAAAGTGAGTGCTCTAGAGTTCAGAGGAGGAGGCAGTTATTGGGGTGTAGGAGGGCAGGGGAATAAGTAGAGAAGATGAGCTTGGATGGGAAGAGAATATGGGAGAATATAGAGACACAGACAGAGACACAGGCTAATGAATTGCCAATTACATTGGCACGGGAATTTTTTGTTGGAAAATGAGAGGACGGGGTTAGAGAGAACGGGGCTAGAGTATGTACAACCTTAAGATCATAAACATAGAGCTGGCCCAGACTTCAGAGGTTGTCAAGCCCAACTATCCCATTTCACAGATGAAATCATTGATGATAATGATGATGATAGTTAACATTTATGGAGAATCTTCTCTGTGCCAGGCACTTTACAAGTAGGATCTCATTTGAGCCTCACAACAACGCTGAGAGTGAGGAAGATGCTTTATTTTTCCCATTTTACAGCTGAAGAACCTGAGGCAAACAATGACTTGCCCAGGGTTTCACAGACCCAGAAAGGATCTGAGTCACATCTTCCTGATTCCAGGTCCAGTGCTCTCCCTACTAACCTACTGAAGTCAATCCAAGGTCATACACCTGGTGAGAGCCTGGAGCAGGCTTCAGAGTTCCATTTTCCCGACTTCTGGTCCAATGCTCTCTCCATTATGCTATTCTGCCTCTCAAAGAGGGCAATAGGAAGTTATTAAAACAGCGTTTTAGGAGGATTTGTACAGTAGTGGTCTGTAGCGTATTGGACATGAGACTGAATCGGTCCTCAAGACACGAAGGAATGTGACCAACCAGAGACTACAGGAGTAGCAGAGGAAACAGAAGGGAAGAGATAGATGCTTGAGAACGTTGCTGGTCAGTCTTTTTCAGTTGTGTCCAATTCTTCGGGACCCCATTTGGGGTTTTCTTGGCAGAGGTACTGGAGTGGTTTCCTATTTCCTTCTCCAGATCATTTTTCAGGTGAGGAAACTGAGGCTAGCAAGGTTAAGTGATTTGCCCAGAGTCATACAGCTGATAAGCGTTTGAGGCCAAATGTGAACTCAGCTCTTATCACTGCAGGTCTGGCACTGTGCCTACTGTACCACCTAGCTGTCATCATGGAGAAAGACTATCACGCTTGGGAACTGACTCAGCAGGCGAGGAGGCAGAGGAGGTGAGGGAGAGAGAGAAGCAGTGGGCAAAAATACGGTTTTGTCCCTGAGTTGATCAGTCTTCTAGTGTGATATGGAAGAGCTCTGAATTAGGGGACAGGAAAAACCTGGGTTCTTTCCCCAGAAAACCCAAAAGAGTAGGGTGTTTTGGGAAGGCATTTTCAAGGACACAGATGTTGGTGACACAGAGACATCACTATCCATCTGTTCATTATTCTCTATGGCAGGAGTCCTTAACCTTTTTACATTATGTACTTTTTTGCCAGGCTGGTGAAGCTTATGACCTCCTTCTCAAAAATAATGCTTTTTTTAAAATGCACCAAATGAAACACTTGGGATTATAAAGAAAATAAATGATCCTAAAATATAGACATCAAATTATTTAAAGAGCAAGTCTATGTATTCTCGGTTAAGAGAATGCATCTGTGGGAGACCTTAGCCATCACATCTCTCTGTCTCTGTCTTTGTCTCTGTCTCTGTCTCCCCCTTGTAAATCTCATTTAGCCCCAGAGCTTGGACAGCCACAGCTTCACCTTTATAGAAATGACTTCTAAATCTCTTATCTTCTGCCATGAATTCTCTCCAGATTGCCAGAATGAAATCTCCCACTGCCTAAATGACATCTTTGCTTGGATATACCATCATTGATTTAAAAATCAATGTGTCTGAAATCTCTCTGGACCTTATTTCCTTATCTCTAACTAAGGAGGTTAGACTATATGGCCCCTAAGGTTTTTCTAGCTCTAAATCTATGATCTTCTGACTAGGGAGTTAAAATTCTGCTCTAACTCACTTCAGTGCCATTATGGGATGTGGTCAGTATCCTCTTCCTCTGATTTCCTAGTAACTGGACCAGTTACCTCAAACTAGCTAGCTTTCTCTTCCTTCCTTCCTTCCTTCCTTCCTTCCTTCCTTCCTTCCTTCCTTCCTTCCTTCCTTCCTTCCTTCCTTCCTTTTTCTTTCTTTCTTTCTTTCTTTCTTTTTCTTTCTTCTTCCTTTCTTTCCTTCCTTCCTTCCTTCCTTCCTTCCTTCCTTCCTTCCTTCCTTCCTTCCTTCCTTCCTTCCTTCCTTTCTTCCTTCCTTCCTTCCTTCCTTCCTTCCTTCCTTCCTTCCTTCCTTCCTTCCTTCCTCCCTTCCTTCCTTCCTCCCTCCCTCCCTTCCTTTCTTCTTTCTTTCTCTCTCTTTCTCTTTCTCTCTCTCTTTCTCTCTTTCCCTCTCTTCCTCCCTTCCTTTCCCTCTCCTTTCCTCTCTCCTCTTCTTCCCTTCCCTCTCCTCTCCTGTCCTCTCCCCTCTCCTCCCTTCCCCTCCTCTGCCCTCCCTTTCCTCCCCTCCCCTTCCCTTCCCTTCCCTCCCAGATTGGAATCAATACAGAAAAGGCTAGGCAATGGGGACTATGTGACTTACTCAGGCTCACACAGCTAGGAAGGGTCTAGGTCCAGATTGAAACTCGGGACCTCTCATCTCCAGGTATTCCCTGAGTCACCTAGCTACCCCTGGCAGTTATTTTTTCACCAAGCTCTATCTTCACCATCCTTTATTTGGATTCAGGGGATGTGTAGAAGGTAGCTGGCATTTTAGGTCGATTGGCAGGAGTTTGAGTAAAGAGTCCCGCCATTTGGACTGCTCCATGCTCCTGTAGTTTTACGGTGCTTCCTGAACTCTGTCTGCTGGATCATGGCAGGGGGAAGTGGTCATTTATTTTACTGACATTTTGATCTGCTCAAGGGATCCCAGCCAGCATACTGCTGCACTAATGCCTGTCCTCCTATGGCTGCTCCAGCACCTCCTATTCTAGAAACCAGAGAAACGTCAATCTGAGCAAGAAAAGCTGGGACTGCTGAGACTGAGAGAGTCGACACTACCAAAGGTGAAGCAACTATTCCATCAGGGGCTCCCAGGACCAATAAGGATCAGCTACATCCAATGTTCTATCATTTTTTTCTTCTGCTCTGATTCTGCCTTTCACCCATCTTTTCCATGAATGCCCAGAAAGGCCTTTTATTGGGTTCCTCCTGCTGCCAAAACTGCTTTCAGAGGACCAAAAAGATGCTACTTTGCTGATGCTGTATCCAGACTTCCAGAAGTATGTGTGGTTCTGATAGGGTAGAAGGCACTATTCCTTTCAAAGCTGGTGCCTTCCCTGAGGTTCAGTGGCTTAAAAGGCATATTCCAGTAGCTCTCGCCAATTGAAAAGAATTATAAGAATAGGAAGAAAGAGCTACTGGCAGAGAAGGCAGCATTTGGGGCAGGGCATCATCAGGTGGAAGAGATGCAGCATCCCATAATAGTCTAGTTGGATCATAAAAACCTGGAGCATCTCCAAGACATCAGTCTTGGATATATACCAGTAATGGATGACGTGGGTGCTTCTTTTCAACCCAGTTCTTTTTCTCCATAATGTACTATAATTTCGGGGGGGAAGGGGGGTACCTTGTCTCAGAAGCAAGGCCCAGCTGCCCATGTAAGAAATAATGCTGCTGAGAGATCCGAATCTACCTCTTCTTACAGTGCCATCAAATATACAGGACTCAAAGGTCTATTTTCATCACTGACTATGTTTCTTTCCATCTTCTCCAGAAAACTGCCCAGGAAATCATCCCTGCCTCTCTCTAATCTTCATTTTCCTCTGATCTACCAATTCCCCTCTTTCTGACTACAAACGAGCCTTAGTTGTCCCTACTGCCCCTTCCGGTTATTTCTGTCTCTCTGTCTCTGTCTCTGTCTCTCTGTCTGTCACTCTGTCTCTCTCTGTCTCTGTCTCTGTCTCTGTCTCTGTCTCTCTGTCTCTGTCTCTGTCTCTGTCTCTCTCTTTTTTTTTCTCTCTCCCCTTTAATAAATAAACAACAACAAAAAAAAAGCCCTGTCTACTCTTATTGTCTCTAATCCCTTCCCTCTCCCTTCCTTCAGAACTCCCTAAACTATGGCTTTTGTTGTCATCACTCAACTGAAACTGCTCTCTCTAGAGCCGTCATTGGTTTCCAATGGTAACAATGGTAGTCAAATTCGATAGCTTTTTTCTTAATCTTAATTCTTCTTGGCCTCCTTATATTTTATTTCACTTAATAATGAAAATTAGAGGATCACTGAAGGAAGTTTTTCTGGATCTGAATCTATTAAGGAATCTTTTGGAAGAAGAGTCTCAGGCTCTACTTTATTGAGTCATTTTCTCTTTTTCTTTTTTTGGGGGGAGAAGGATGAAAAGAGATAAATACAATAGAATCTTGCATTTTTTGTTCCCCTTAGTCAATCTTGCAATTATAAAGATGTGACTGATTATAGAAAACTGGTCATGCAATTTGGTTGTTCTCAAATTTCCTTCATGGATATCCTCAATACACATATGGACTATTTTTGTTAGAAAGTTACATATTGGGGGCAGCTAGGTAACTCAGTGGATGGAGAGCCAGGCCTAGAGACGGGAGGTCCTAGGTTCAAATCTGGCCTCAGACACTTCCCAGCTGTGTGACCCTGGGCAAGTCACTTTACCCCCATTGCCTAGCCCTTACCACTGTTCTGCCTTGGAGCCAATACACAGTATTGACTCCAAGACGGAAGGTAAGGGTTTAAAAAAAAAAAAGAAAGTTACATATTAAAATCACTATGCACTTTTAAAAAATTAAAGTGCTCTATATAATACAAGATGCCCCAAAAGTTTTAATGTGGTTTTAAATACCTTAAGTAGAGATTTACTCTTCTGGATATAATCCTTTCCCTTTGCTCCATGATGTACATGGGCATCTTCATTCCATTTTGTGTTTGTCAAAATTCAGAACAAAAAAATATAATAAAATTGCCTTTTGGAAAGCGAAATCTAAATTTTTCAAGACCACTGTCTGAATTGAAGTCAAACAAAGGCTATCTGGGATCTAGTACTCCTTGGTTACCTCACCAAGACTCCTGGCTTGCCTCACCAAAGCTTCTTAGTTGCCTTATCCAAGTTCCTTAGTTAACTCACCTCTTAATAGTCCCTAGTTTTCTTCCATGATGAATTTAATTGTTGCCTCCTACATAAAGTTGTTTCTGATTTTTCCTAACTTCTGGTGCCTCATTTACACCAAAATGACCTTATATTTTCTTCTTCTTCTTCTTCTTTTTTTTTTTTGGTCATGCAGTATGGGCTCTGGAGGTCCCCCAGCCCACACTTAGCCAAGCAGGTTGGGTCTCTAGAGTAGGCGATGGTTCTTTTCTCAGTGTTCTAGGGGTAACCCTGAGGGGCTAAGGGTAGTTGTCTCTAGTACTGTATTAGTCATATTATTCAGCTGTGTCCCCCTCGATATCAATAGACAATCATTCCCTCATATCATTTAATCAGTTAACATTAATTAATTTCTACAAAGCTCTAATTACTGAGAAGGAAGAGCAAAGACTAAAGTAGGAAGACTCTCTATTCATCTCGGTCCCTGGAGGAGAGGAGGCTCAAATTCAAAGCAGTTGCTACAAAACATCTCTCCCCACCAAGTTCACTCCAACGTGTGGTGTAGCTGATGAATGAGTCACTCCTTTACGTGCAGGATGCGGTATCTTAGCCACTTAGGTAATTCATTCTAGTGCTGGGTCAAGCAGGTTGTTTCTCAGAGCAGACTCTTTCCTCATCGTTGCTACCAGCTTCAGTTGCTAAGGAGACCTTTAATAACTCTTCCCATTTTAAAATTCACATGGTCATAACCTTGGCCATTCTGTCTCCAACACAGAATAAAACACAACAAAGGCAGAAGCAAAAGGGCCATGTTTTCAGATCCAAATGGTGACTGGGAGAGGAAAGAGGGGCCAAAGGCCCTCTCCCACTTGGAGGCCAAATGTTGTTCTTGCCTCATTTGCCACCAGAGAAGAGCTAGAAACCATTCTTAGAAAAATTTCATTAAGATGAAAAAGTACAGCTATAGGTTGGCAGTTGCTGATAATCCGTCACCTTTAAAAAATAATAATATTCATTATGATCTTTTCCATTTTTAAAAATAATAATTTCCTCTGGAAATTCTTGAAAACGTATCCTTGGGTGCCGTTAAAATTAATTTTTTTAGTATAGATTTCTAGTATATTTATTTGCCCAGTTTGGGTCATTTCAACATCTTTTCCCATGATATTCCCACTTCCTGTTGTTTAGAAATTTGAGTGTTGAGCAATTGATCAATAAATCAGTCAACTAGTACCTACTATGTGCCAGGCACTGGGAAAATATTGTAGTTGCATTATCATTGTTGATGAGAACAGATCATGCTAGATATGTTGGTAGAGCTGGTCTTTTTCATATGTTTTTAGTCCTCCCCCCTTTTGTTTTTACCTATAAATTCTCTTTCTGTAAAAGCATTTTCATCATTTTTTGAGACAAAATTGTTTATAATCTTCAATCGTTATCCTCCATTATGTTTCACAAATGAACTTATATTCTACACCAGTATTTCCTTTTGATGCCACATCTTTCTGTGCAGTAAGGAATGTAATTAAATCTTTACAAGATGAAATGATTTCTGCATCCTTTGGTCCTCTTCATCAGAATAATTGCTTTTACAGTAGTTAAAATTCTTTAAGAAATGGTGATGGGGGCACCTAGGTAGCACAATGGATAGAGCGCCAGGTCTGGAGTCAGGAGGACCTGAGTTCAGATCTGGTCTCAGATACTGCCTAACTGTGTGACCCTGGCCAAGTCACTTAACGCCAATTGCCTAATCACTGCTCTTCTTCTATGAAATCAATACTTAGTATCAATTCTAAGACATAAAATAAGGGTTTAAAGAAAAGAGAAATAGTGATAACCAGAGCCAATGTCATTACTTTTATATGTTTATGGTTATGTCTCAAGATATTGTGGAATAAGAGGGGAAAAAACCAGTTGCCTTTCAATGAGGAGATAACTACTTTGGAATCTTGCCCAAGTATTGACTAGCTGTGTGACCATAGACAAGCCATTGGCAAAGCCTAAAGAATTGCCAGCTAGCATCCCTTTCCTATTTTTCAGAGTCAATTTCCTATTTAAATAAGTCAGGCTGGACTCGTGACTATATGCGACATCTTCTCTTCTTCATCTTTTCTTTTAATTTCATGTGAATGTTGACCTTTCCACCCAGTCAATAATCTGACTGCACAGACAGTTGCTTTTGAAATGACTCCTATGCTGATGATCAGCTCTGGTTTTCTTTGTTTTTGCTTTTGTCCATTAAATTATAGTCAATGTCATTGCTGATCAAAGCTCAGAGGATCCAGCGTCTACCAATTCTCCTCTTGAAGATGGAATTCATGGTATATACATACAGGTGGGAGCTTTCTGAGGAACGAGGAATGCAAAAACATTTATGAGGTGCTTCATACTGTGCTGAGCATTGGGAATACCAAGAGAAAAGCTAGATGGTCTTTGTTCGTTCTAATGGGGGAGAGATTATATATATATATAATGGTTTTAATCAGGTGGAAAGGTCCCATGGTCCTCAGGATACTGCAGCAACCCAGAAGGTAATAATGCATCTTCTTTAGAACTATTCTTACAGATAATCAGCCATTTCTTTTTTGTTTTAGATCCTTGTCTTTTGTCCCAGAATCAAAACTAAGTATCAATTCTAAGGCAGAAGAACAGTAAGGGCTAAGTAACTGGGTGAAGTGACTTGCCCAGGGTCACATGATTATGAAGATCTGAGACTAGAGTTAAACCCAGGTCCTTCTGACTCCAAGTCTGGCTCTCTATTCACTGTGCTACCCAGCTACCCCAAGCATCCTTTTCTGAGGTTTAATCATTTGACAGAGCCAAGGACTTTGGTGACAAGAACTTAATTTTCTGGGTCTTCGGTAGCTGTGGTGGCTGAGGGGGCCAAAGCTGCAGAGGTAGTTGCCAGGTTATGTTCTTGTACGGGTTATCTCCCAGGATGATGGCTGCAGGGTCTGGGCTTGAAGGAGCACCAGTGAACTGGCATGGGAGAAGCACTCCCAGGACACCTAGGCTTCGAGGTAATGGCAGTTGGTCAGCAGGTGCTGTGGTCCTCTTCTCCACAGCGACTGCTTCCCTCAGTCCCAGCTACATGGCTCACACTGGAAACAAAACCAGTAGGCTGGGGGACAATGCCATTTACAAGCCTCTGGTTGTATGTTGGAGGGAATCTGCAGAGTTTAGGGGAGAAATGAGTCTACGTCATTCACTCCTGCTTGCCTGAGAATGGAGTTAGAGTTGACTAACTACTATGGGTTAAAGAAATGACAAGAATTCTTCATTGAGGCCAATCTTCATATCCTATCAGGCGCCCTGACTACACTGCTGGCCCTCGATTTCCAATCACTGGGCTCTCTTACTGCCAAAGTTTCCTGTTCATTCATAAGATGGGACAGACTAAAACAAAGACACCATGAATTACAAAGCTGGTGTCATTCTAAGGGCCATTAAAGGTTTGAAGTGAGTATACTGATTCCAGGTCAATAAGTGGGTCGGAAAAGGATCAGATTTACTCCCTTGGGACTCCAGGTCTTACCCTGACCTTATCTGTCTTGGATCCTGCCTTGATATCCAAGGGAATTATATGTTGGCAACACTACAGGGCAAGCCAACATTCAGGCAGGCTGCAGCATGCACCCAAACCACAAAGAGAAACGACATTGGCTTTTGCCAATAACAATGTTGTTTTTATTAACCTTGGGAGCCCTTAGGCACGTGCCAGGTTCACTTATTGGATAATTTTGCTCTGCCTTAAAAGTGTTTCCTTCTTTATGCCTATCTTCTCTTTCTTACTGTATCAGAGGGTATAGCACTCCTCATCTTTAAGGCTATTCTGCTTATGCCCTAGATTATTCTTTGATATCTTTCTTCCTCCCTCCCTCCCTCCTTGCTTCCTTCCTTCCTTGCTTCCTTGCTTGCTTCCTTCCTTGCTTCCTTGCTTGCTTGCTTGCTTGCTTGCTTCCTTCCTTCCTTCCTTCCTTCCTTCCTTCCTTCCTTCCTTCCTTCCTTCCTTCCTTCCTTCCTTCCTTCCTTCCTTCTGTGATAGAGGCTGGCACTAGAGAAACAGTGCCAAACTGAAGATGAGGTAAAGTCTGCTCAGATTTCTCTTCAGAAAGTCCCTTCAATTGGGGGAAAGATTTCCAGTCACCAGCAGGAAAAAGTGGGTAACCCTTAGGAGAAAGTCTTTATCCACCTTCTCTCTTCTATGTCTCCAGACTGAGAGACCCTCACTGCTCTCCAGCCAGAGTCTTCCCCTCAGGATTCCACTCCTGGGGCCCCTCCCCCACAGAGGTGATCAATTTCATATACTCTTCAGTCTGGCACTTTTTCTCTAGTGTCAGCCTCCCTCCCTCCCTCCCTCCCTCCCTTCCTTCCTCCCTCCCTTCCTTCCTTCCTTCCTTCCTTCCTTCCTTCCTTCCTTCCTTCCTTCCTTCCTTCCTTCCTTCCTTCCTTCCTTCCTTCCTTCCTTCCTTCCTTCCTTCCTTCCTTCCTTCCTTCCTTCCTTCCTCCCTCCCTCCCTCCCTCCCTCCCTTCCTTCCTTCCTTCCTTCCTCCCTCCCTCCCTCCCTTCCTTCCTTCCTCCCTTCCTCCCTTCCTTCCTTCCTCCCTCCCTCCCTTCCTTCCTTCCTCCCTCCCTCCTTGCTTCCTTGCTTCCTTGCTTCCTTCCTTCCTTCCTTCCTTCCTTCCTTCCTTCCTTCCTTCCCTCCTTCCTTCCTTCACTCCTTCCTTCCTTCCTCCCTCCCTCCCTTCCTTTCTTCCTCCCTCCCTCCTTCCTTCTTTCCTTTCCTTTCCTTTCCTTTCCTTTCCTTTCCTTTCCTTTCCTTTCCTTTCCTTTCCTTTCCTTTCCTTTCCTTTCCTTTCCTTTCCTTTCCTTTCCTTTCCTTTCCTTTCCTTTCCTTTCCTTTCCTTCCCTTCCCTTCCCTTCCCTTCCCTTCCCTTCCCTTCCCTTCCCTTCCCTTCCCTTCCCTTCCCTTCCCTTCCCCCTTCCCTTCCCTTCCCTTCCTTTTGCTTCCCTTCCCTTCCTTTCCCTTCCCTTCCTTTCCCTTCCCTTCCCTTCCCTTCCCTTCCCTTCCCTTCCCTTCCCTTCCCTTCCCTTCCCTTCCCTTCCCTTCCCTTCCCTTCCCTTCCCTTCCCTTCCCTTCCCTTCCCTTCCCTTCCCTTCCCTTCCCTTCCCTTCCCTTCCCTTCCCCCTTCCCTTCCCTTCCTTTTGCCTCCCTTCCCTTCCCTTCCTTTCCCTTCTCTTCATTTCCCTTCCTTTCTCTTCATTTCCCTTCCTCCCTTTCCCTTCCTCCCCCTTCTCTTTCTTTCCTCCTTTTCTTCCTTCTGTGAATGAAATTTATTCTGCAAATTGAAATGCTATACTAAAGTTTTTAAGAGATTTTTCTAAAAAATTTTATTCTAAAATTAACACATACAAAAATTCCCCCAACTCTTCTAACTAAGAAGTAAAACAGGAATTTATATATAGGCATATATAATATAAAAATGTGAATACTCCCCTATGGAGAGCATACTTTTATTTTAGTTTTAAATAATATTTTGTTTTTTTCCTAATTACATGTAAAAACTGTTTTTAACATTCATTTTCTTTAATGTTGAGTTCTAAATTCTCTCCCTCCCTCCCTGAGACAGTAAGCAATTTGACATAGAGTATACATGTACAATCAGACAATATGCTTTTAAAACAATAAATATATAATAAATTCAACGCTATTTTCAATAGTGTTTAGTGTCTCTGTTTTTTCCTTCTCAACTCCCTTCTGTTATTTTCTAAGCATTTAAAAATGCTTTAATGACCATCTTTTCTTTTTTTGGCAACACTATCTCTAGTTCTCCTCTCCCTCCAATTTCTCCCACCCCCACAAAAACACAATCCTTGTAACAAATAATCATAGTCAAGCAAAAATAAATCCACACATTTATCATTTCCAAAAATATATGCCTCATTCTGCTACTTGATCATATCTTCTCTCTGTCAGGATATGTAACATGCTTTATCATCAGATCTCTAGAGCTATGGTTAGTCATTGCATTGATCAGAGTTCGAAAGTCTTAAAATGTTATTGCTACTGTATCAGTGATCTTTCTGGTTCTACCCACTTCACTCTGCATCAGTTTATTCAAGCCTTCCAGACATTCTCTCAAGAAATTGTCTTTTCTTACGGCATGACAATATTCAATTACATTCCTATAGCAAAATTTGATTGGCATTCCTCCAAATGATGGGACCCCTTTGTTTTAGTTCTTATAATAAAAATAACTGATACATATATATATATATATGTATATATATAGTATATATGGATCTTTTTCACTAAAATATGCTGGGGGGTGTTTCTTTTTTTTTAACCCTTACCTTCCATTTTTGAATTAATAATACTGTGTATTGGTTCCAAGGCCAAAGAGAGGTAAGGGCTAGCCTTTAGAGTTTAAGAGACTTGCTCAGGGTCACATAGCTAGGAAACATCTGAGGCCAGATTTGACTTGTCTGTAGACCTGGCTCTTAATACTGAGCCACCTAGCTGTTCCCAGAGGGGGAGGCATTTCTTAAATTCAGACTAGTATACCTCTTTTGGTGACGTTTTAGAGCACAATGGAAAACCACATTTAGTTTTCCAGAAGACATGGGATTGATTCACAGCTCTATTACCTGTGCTCCACTGCCCATCTTTTCCTCTCAAAAGTCCTCCAACAGTTTTCATTTTCTTTTATTGTTATTTTTGGCAATATGATAGGTGTGAGGTACAACCTCAGCATTGTTTTAATTTGCATCTCTCTAATCAATTTATTTAAGTAATTTTCAGCATAACTTTACATAACTGTTGATAACTTAGGTCTTTCCCTTTGATAACTACCCATTCATATCCTTTGACTTTTGGCTTTGTAGTACACTGTAGAACACTGCTAATTCCAAGTATTGATACCAACGGAGGGCTCCTCCAGATGTTCCTTTAGGCAGATTAGCTTTTGTTGTCCCAAAGCATTGCAGATCCTCCTAAATGAGATCTATAATTACTCAGATGAGTTTGACCTAACTAATCACACAGGAAAAGCAAAGTGGATGAGAAATATTTCTTGTTCGGCCTATAATATACAGGGGGAAGAACACTATATGTTAGTATATAGACCAACACAGAAAAATAAATGGGGGCAGCTAGCTGACAAAGTAGATTGAGAGCCAAGCCAAGAGATGGAGAGATAGGAAGTCCTGGACTGGCCTCAGATACTTCCTAGCTGCATAACCCTAGACAAATCACTTAATCCCCATTGCATAGCCCCACACTTCTGCCTTGGAACCAATACTTAGTGTAAGGGTTTTTAAGGAATAAATAAATAAATGGTGACATGGACTCAGAACTGAATAGAAGGAGGAGAGTGGGTTTGATTACCTTCGGGAAATAATTCTTTTAATGACTTTGTACCTTTGTGCCTTTCCCGGAAAAAGAGGTCTATCAAATTTGACTACCAACATTCTTCCAATGATGTTCAGTGACTGCGAAACATGAAATACTACAGACTCCCAAGAAATGAAATTGAGGTTCACTGAAAGGAAGAAGAATAAAAATGTGGTTTGTGTAAGCTATGCATTACCTTCTAAGAGAAGGAATGGTCAGAAACATCATGAAGAATGTTCAACCAGAAAAAAAGACATGCTAGTTATGTTTGTGAGTAAGAGATTACCAGTAGACAAATGCTTGGTGCTATTGGTTAACTCGGTGTCAAGAGGACAAGAGGTAAGCAGCGGTTGGTCGAGTGAATCCCATGTGTCAGATTTATGGATGGATATGGACAGAAGCCTTACAGGATGGTCAGGAATGAATGAGTTGCAATCCTCATTGGTGGAAGAAATGCCTCCTCTTTGAAATCATAGAGCCAATGTGTCTAAAATGGAACCTGTAATCATTTTACTCTTAAGCCAGTCCCTCCTCCCAACTCATCTATTTCTTTTGAGGGCACCATCATCTTGTCCTTACTGGAATCCAGTTTTCCATCCTAAACTTTTCATTCTCTTCTCTCCCCTATCACTGTATCAAGTCAGTTGATGAAACTTATTGATTCTACCACTATAACATCTCTCTCATCATCCTCTTCTCTACAGCCACATGAAAATCACTCTAATCTGGGCCCTTCTCACCCTTCACTTGATAATCAATCAATCAATCATTCATTAAATGCTTATTAAGCACCTCTCTTGTGCCAGGCCCTATCTAGTCACTGAAACATAAATGCAACAAATATAACAATCCCCACTCTAGAAGAGAATTCATTTGTGTACTCATTCAAATTTCATGTTTTCTCAATGGACCAGCTTCTTAAGCATCAGGTGTATCCAACAGGAGGCTAAAGGTTACCCATAAATTTACCCTTTTTTCTTTTCCATATCTGTAAAATAACAGATTCTTTTCCATTTATTTGAGTGTGGTGTGGAGTCTCAACCCAAACCTGGGAGATAAATGGGGAGTTAGTTTCCTAATAAAGAGTTTGGATGATGGGGAAAAGCATCATGACTAAAAGAGATCTCAGCTAAGTCCCAGTCCTGGACAATATCTTACACAGGTAAGTTTTCCTTAGAGTCTATATTTCAGAATGAGTGGAAAGATAAGGTCCAGTTACCCTTGGACCAGAATGAAATCAACTTTTATCCCTTCACAAATGACAGTACAAATATCCTGCTATAAGGCTACAAGAAATCATTCTCTTGAACAGTTTGCTGATTCTTAGATTCATCATTTCGAGGTTCTTTGCTAAGCCAGAATAATTGAGCTTTGTTGGGAACTCAGTGCTTAGTCTGAGGAAGTAGCAGCAGAGTTCTCTCCATGGGCACAAAGCCCATTTATTCACCGGCCCCTTCTTCCCTCTGGCTTTATTAGAGAAGTGGTGCAGATGGGGAGTTTTCAGTGGCAATCTGGTACAGGTAAGTGTAAGATGTCCCTGCTGCACTTTGGAGTATAATCACCTACAGGAAAACTCATTTATTGCCTTGGGGACCTAGAAGTTGGAGGACATTTGAGTAGAAACGTGTGTTTTGTTCTTAGACTCTTTTTTCCCCAGCAAGAATAGAGATGGTAGAGACAGCCAAGTGACTCAGAATATTGAGAGCCAGGCCTAGAGGCAGGAGGTCCTGGGTTCAAATGTGATCTCAGATACTTCCTAGCCGTGTGATCTTAAGCAAGTCACTTAATTCCCATTGCCTAGCTCTAACCATTCTTCTGCCTTGGAACCAAGACACAATATTGATTCTAAGACAGAAGGTGAGGGCTTAAAAAAACAGAAAAGGTATTGATGGTCATAGATTACTGGGTGATCTTCAAGTAGAAGGGATGGCCACTTGTCAGATGTTAGAGAGGGGATACCTATTTGAAGAGGACTAGATGGCTCTGATGGTCCCTTCCAATTCTGAGGTTCCGTCTGTAATTCTGTGATTTGTCCCTGAATACTAATTCAATTCAATATTACAATTTTTACTGAAATGAGTTAAAATGAATGCATGGTGATAGTTTTTAAGGAACTGGTGGGCTAATATATTGAATATCCAGCTCTAAGGGTTAGCATTTATTTAATGCTAAATGGAAATATCTGAGGGTTTAGTGAATGAAAAAAAAATCTATTAAGCCCTTACTATGCATTTATACCATGCTAAGGGCTGGAGATACAAATAAAAAAGCCGAGACAGTCCTTGCTCTCAAGAATCCATTGTAATTGGGGAGATAACACCCATGGGAGATTTCAGCTGCAAGTCAGATGAAAAGGTCACAGAGTCCTTATGGGGCAGTGGCAAAGGAGATGGTAATATATCATCTTACATATATCAAGTGGGAATTGGGTAGGACTTCTCGCCATTGCCAAATTAAATGTGGAAACTCTTTAGTTGTCTGAGATCGACTAATTCAGCCCCGAAGATTATGTCAGAAGGGTTTCACAGGATTCTGGATTGGGAAATTCTCTTCAAATTTCAGTATCTTGAGAAGTGATTAATGAGAGAGCAGTTGCTATATCTATTTCCAACCCAATCATCCTTCACTTGAGCTTCTTCTTGCTAATTACCTAGTCAAGGTCATAAGCCCCCAACAGATCTCTACAGACCACCCAAAGGGGATGTGACTGGGGGCAGGTAGGTAGCTCAGTGGATCAAGAGCCAGGTCTAGAGATGGGAGGTTCTGGGTTCAGATTTGGTCTCAAGAACTTCCTAGTTGTGGGATCCTGAGGAGGTCACTTAACCTCCATTGTCTAGCCCTTTTGCTCTTTTGCTTTGGAACTAATATTTAGTATTGATTATAAGATAGAAGGTAAGGGTTTAAAAAAAAAAAGAAAAGGGATGTGACTGGTCAAGATCACAGAGATCTTAAGTAGTTGATCTAGGATTTGAATTCAGGTCCTCTAAGTATAAATCCAATCCTCTCCATAACACCATTGCTATCTCTCGATCTGTAACACTAATATAGCACCTACTGGGCATAGCTGTGTTTACATGTATATGTATAGCTATATAGATATACATATATCGATATATATACCCACATACTATATTCCCCTGTTATCTTTGTATGTGGTCCCAGTACTCAGAAGCAAAGCTAAGATTATACTAACTGCATTTGATCTTGAGTATTATTTTTCCCCTCTAACACCATCAACATAGCTGGATGGACCCAAAGGCTCATTAAAAAAACCCAAAATCTTAGAATCCACGTTAAGTATCAATTAAAGGCAGAAGAGTAGTAAGGGCTAGGCAATTGGCGTTAAGTGGCTTGCTCCAGAACACACAGCTAGTAAATATCTGAGGCTAGATTGGAACTCAGGACCTCCCATCTCCAGACCTGGCACTTGGGAGTCATTCTGTCTGTCCTTCCTGTCTCTGTCTGTCGCTCTCTTTCTCTGTAACACACACACACACACACACACTCAATCACTCTGGCCCTCT
Organism: Monodelphis domestica; assembly: GCF_027887165.1. NCBI lineage: Eukaryota > Metazoa > Chordata > Mammalia > Didelphimorphia > Didelphidae > Monodelphis > Monodelphis domestica. Next base: position 46,992,572 of record NC_077234.1, read on the forward strand.
GAGAATGTCTGAATGTTATTCATTTCTTGCTCTTCATGCGAATAATTCAAGTCGCCCTACTTGCAAGCAGTCAGGGCTACCCATAAGCATTGTTTATATCAAACATATCTATTTATATGAGGATGGAAGACAGGTCACATGATATGACACAAAGAATCTGTAAGACCCTGGATCAATAACCAATTCTGATATATAATGGCTGTGTGATTCTAGAGGGCAGCTAGCATGGGGTCAGGAAGACCTGGGTTCAAATCCAATCTCAGGAACTTTCTACCTGTGTGACCCTGGGTAAGTCACTTCACCCCATTTGCCTCAGTTTTTTTTTCATTTATAAAATGAGCTGGAGAAGGGAGTAGCAAACCACTCCAGAATCTTTGGCAAGAAAATCCCAAATGGAATCAGGAAAAGTCAGACCTGACTGAAACGACTGAAGGACAGGGTGCAACCTGGTCAAATGACTTTTCTTTAAGCCTCAGTCGGCTATCAAAGACTTAGCCATTCTCGCTCTTCAGCCTTGGAACCAATACATAGAATTGAATCTAAGATGGAAATCGAGGGTTTTAAAAAAGAGACCAGTGGCCAAAGTTATACATAAAAATGTTAGTGATGTCTGAGAAAGCCAATGATGTCAACACACCCCATTTTAAAGGAGGGATGAGCTGCTTTGAAATGAAACTGAGAATACCTCTCAGTCAACTAATCAAGCAAAGACTTTCAATGGAGGTGAAAAATCCTGGGATAACTGGGATGATGATCTCTCTATCCGTACAAGGATACCGCACTTACTGCCTACTCTCAGGTGGTTAGTTATCAATGTACGTAGGGAAACAAAAGGGAAGGTTCTATGTTTGCATGGACTATATTTGGTCTTCAAGATCTTTTCTCTAACACCATTGAGAAGGCTGGGTTTTACACTCGCCCAATGGGTTGGATTCTCTCTCCCTCTGGGAATATTTGTATTTAGTTCATTTCTAGCACTCTCCTAGGGAATTTATCAGGTGCCCTGCAAGCAGAAAGAACGTAGGTGTCCCTGGATTGGCTGAGTTAATTTAGTTAAGCCCTTTGGGTCTTCTGGATGGAAAAGGAAAAGGAAGGGAATATCTATTTAAGAAGTGTCTACTCTGTGCTGGGCACTGTGTGAAAAGCCTTATGGATAGTGTGGGCATCCCTTCCACATCGCAGGGGTTAGAGGAGACGCCTCTGAAATTGGGAAAAGCCATGGAAAAAAATTGGGTCCTTCCTTCGTACCAGAGAAGGAGTCTGATTTGTTTTCTTTTTCTTTTTCTCTTATGGAGTGTTTACAGTACCTTCTTATAAAATTGGGGTTAAGTATTTGATCATAGGCTTGTATGCAGGTCAGTGTTAATATTTGTAGCCTTTGTGTGTTGTCTGCTGACTTTTGTATTCTTTTCACAAACTTTTTATTTGTTTTAACTTTAAAGAGAAATTGTGTATATTTTATATGTTAAAAGCTAAACTATGTTAATATTGTACAATACTATGCATCTACTTTATGCGTTTCTGAGTTTCTAAACTTGTCCTGTGCCCTCTGCTGGCCTTTGCATGTTGTCTGCGGCTTCCACAAAACTCCAAAAGTTCTCATTTAATGTTTTATGTGATCTGCATTGTATGGAAACCATTGAAGGGATATAGAATAGGGCAAAGCCAGGAGGTGTTTAGAGACATGAGAGATTTCAAGACTCTGGCAGTGTGGACAAGAAAGAAGTGGAAGCTGAGCAAGAACCCAGAGCTCAGGGAAGAACCAGCCAAAAGGAGAAAGAGAAAGTCATCAATGATCTCAGAGAAGGGCCATGTGGAGAAGGGCCATTGGCTCTCTCCATACCTCAGAGCCAAAGACTTGGGCTGAAAAACATAGGCTCTACCCATCTCTTTCATGACTTTTAGGAAGTTCTAAGGCAAGCTTGGCTCTTTCCCTAACTTTCTTTTCTGGTGCTTGTCAAACACAATAATACACTATTCTGATTCTTCATCCAAATATCCCAAGTGACTTAGATTTCACTTCAACTACAAATAGACCAGGTGCTTCCTGGCTGTGTGACCCTGGGCAAGTCACGTAACTCAGATTGCCTAGCCCTTGCTGCTCTTCTGTCTTAGAACTGATACTAACAGAGAAGGTAAGGATTTTTAGGAAAAAAATAAATATAAATTTAGCAACTAGATAAATAAATGAATGCAGCCAAAATTCTACCCAAAGGTTAGGAATTTCTGTACAATTGGGGCTCAGAGGGATTATGACTCACCTAATATTTTGTCTGCTATAAATTCCCTCCTAAGGCAGCAGAAAGGGACCCCGGGAACAGAGGGGCCCTTAGATAACCCCGGGCTTTAAAGAATCTTGTTGTTATAGCATGTTACAATTAGATGAGTGTAGATTTTTGGATGGAGTTCCCATAGCTATGAAATTGAAGATCCTTGAGGCATTGATACAGGACCATACGAAGACTCAATTGTAAGCCCAGGGGCCAGAGCATAGGGCCATTCTCCTCTGTTCCCAGGGTGGAGATCATTTCTCTCCTCACTCTACATACTTTGCTAAATAAACTCACAATAGTAGAGATAGTCTTGGGAACAGGGGCATAGTTGGAGAAGGTTGAAGAAGACGGTCTCCATCAGTCTGCTACCCCTGAAGTCTCAGGACTCGACAATAAATTTCCATGGACTAGCTCTGCCTCCATTTCAGCTACAGCTCTAACTGCCTTAGCCAGGTTATGGTTGTCAATCAGTTAGTCAAAATGCGTCTATTAAATACCTAATACATTCAGACGTGGGGCAACTAGGTGATATGAGTTCAAATCCAGCCTCAGACACTTATTAGCTGGGTATCACTGAGCAAGTCATTTTACCCAGTTTGTCTCAGTTTCCTTATTTGTAAAATGAGCTGGAAAAGGAAATGGCAAACCACCCTCGTGTCTTTGCCAAGAAAACCCAACTGAAGTCATGAAGAGTTGAAAGGACTGAAATGACCGAACAACAAAAATGATTGGGCACACAGTCCCTGTCTGGATTCATGGTGTTCCTTCCTTCATCCCTCCCTCCCTCCCTCTGGAAAAGTCAAAAGGGAGCTGAAAGGGAAGGGAGAGGAGGGGGAAATGGTTAAAATGAGAGGTTCAGTCCTTATTTCTATATTCATCTCTATATCATCCATTCTGTATCTGTGCCTATATCTGTAGTTACATCATCTATCTATATATCTATACTTTTTTAAGAATTAAGAACCTTTGCCTTGAATTGTTGGTTCCAAGACAGAAGAGAGGTAAGGACTGGGTAATGACGTATCAAGTGACTTGCCGCATAGCTAGAAGTATCTGAGGTCAGATTTGAATCCAGATCCTCTTGTCTTCAAGTCTGGCTTTCAATTCACTGCCCCCAACAACATATATTTCTGAGGGTTGTTGTGTGGATAAATAATATGAAATAGTATGGATCATCTTGCAAGTCTGAAAATATATATATATATATATATAAATATATATATATAAAATATATATATACATATATATAAAAATATATATAATATATATATAATATAAAAATATATATAAAAATATATAAAAATATAAAAATATATATATGTATATATATATATAAATGATGAGCAGGTTAATTTTTTAAAAACATGGTAAGACCAATATGAAATTTTGAAAAGTAAGACCAGCAAAACTAAGGGAACATTATAGACAGCAGCAGCAATATTTCTGAAGAATAACTGAGTTCAAACTTTCCCCATGAAAAAGCCAGAGCTGACTGGAAAATCTGACTCTCAAACCCAAGACTCAAGAGAAGCATAAAAACGCAAACTGAAAAGAGAAATCAAAAGATATTCAAGAAGGTTAAACTGTGTACATACCTCCATGGGAATTCATGTAATTCCAAAAACCTTTATCATTATTCAGACAATTAGAAGGAGTAAATGTAGATAGAGGGCAAGGGTATGAGTTGAATATGATGGGATGATAGAAAAAATTAAATCAAGGCATGAAAAAGAGGAATACATTGGGAGGAAGGGGAAGGAAAAATAGAGGGGGTAAATTATTGTACCTAAAAAAGTCATGAAACAGTGTTCACAATGGAAGAGAAGATGGGGGAGGTGGAGAGGGGAACATGTGAACCTTACTCTCAATGGAATTGGCTCAATGAGGGAAGAACCTACACAATCAATTAGGTATATAACTATCTTACCCTAAAGCAAAGTGGAAGGAGGAGGGGATTAGAGGAGGGGGATAGAACTGATTAAAAAAAGAGGGGAAATTAGGGGAGGTGGTGGTCAGAAATTAAATAGGTAGAAACAGGATGAAGAGTAATATATAGCAATCATTATGGTGCAATTTTTTTACAAGTCTCTCTAATAAACCTCTCACGTCTCAAAAACATGGAGAAATGATTCAAATACATAAGAGTATAAGTCAGGTCCCATTTGATAAATGGTCAAAGGATATGAACAGGCAATTCTCAAACAAGATAATTAAAGCTCTCTTTAGTCATGCAAAAAAATGCTCTAAATCACTCTTAATTAGAGAAATCTGAAGTACCACCCCACACCTGTAAGATTGGCTATTATAACAGAAAAAGAAAATGGCAAAACTTGGAAGGAATGTGGGACAATTGAGACACGAATGCACTGTTGGGGGAGTAGTGAACTGATTTAATCATTCCAGAGAACAATTTGGACCTATAATTATTTGATCCAGCAATTCTACTACTAGGTTTGGATCCTGAAGAGATAAAAAATTATGAAGGAGCCCACATTTACAAAAATATGCAGATCTCCGGAAACCCATCTCGACCGATCTCAAACTATAAGCTCCTAAGGCGCCGAAATTCAAAATGATCAACAGCACAGACTCTGGGAATCCTCCTCCTGGACCTGGACCTGGATCAAAAGGTACGGCCCCCCTCAAAAGCCAGAACCCGAGATCACTCGGACCTAAGGGGTAGGAGCGCAGAGTGCAAGGCTCCGGGAAGCCGCAGCCCTGCCCGCCTCAGAGAGCAGGGTCGTCTGAAACAACAGCAACCCTCAGGGCGGGCAAGACAGCCTCACCAGCTGGATCCTGCTATCCAAGTCTCAGTGAAAGTCACTGCCCTCGGAGCTCCGGGAAGCCGCGGACCCTTCCCCCACAGAGAGCAGGGTCCTCTGAAACAACAGCAACCCTCAGGGCCGACAAAACAGCCTCACGGCCAGCTATTCTGAAGGCAACTTCCGGAAAGCAACCTGACCCAGTCCAGTCGAGGGGGCACCTTAGAAGCAGGGAAACAGAGAGAGCCGGGGGAGAGTGTGGCCCCCTGGCCCGACCCTTCCATTCCAGTTCCAGTGAAAGTCATTGCCTTAAGGCATACTCAGTTTAACCCAGGGAAAGCTCATAGAACCGACAATCTGCCCAGGACTAAAGCCTCTGAACACCAGACAGAGATAAGAAAAGCTAATCCTCCCCATTCAGAGATGGCAAACTCCGCAGAAGCGCAGAAGCCCCAAAATCCCAAGAAAATAAGAAGAAAGGGGCGACTTTGGACACATTCTATGGAGCCAAAATACAAAATACAGAGGAGATAGAAGACAATACACAAGAAAATGCTCCAAAACCTTCCAAAGGAAATGGAAACTCTCCACAAACTCATGAAGAATTTGAATCAGAAATGACCAAAAAGATGGAAGCCTTCTGGGAGGAAAAGTGGGAAATAATGCAAAAGAAATTCATGCATCTACAAAACTGGTGTGACCAAACTGAAAAGGAAAACCAGGCTTTAAAGGCCAGAATCAGGCAACTGGAAGACAACAATCGTGTAAAAGAGCAAGAATTAATAAAGCAAAGGCAAAATACCAAGAAATTAGAAGAGAACATAAAATATCTCATCGACAAGGTGACAGATCTGGAAAATAGAGGAAGAAGAGATAATTTAAGAATAATTGGACTTCCAGAAAAGCCAGAAATAAACACCAAACTCGACATCGTGATACAAGATATAATCAAAGAAAATTGCCCAGAGATTCTAGAACAAGGGGGTAATACAGCCACTGACAGAGCTCACAGAACACCTTCTACACTAAACCCCCAAAAGACAACTCCCAGGAATGTAATTGCCAAATTCCAAAGCTCTCAAACAAAAGAAAAAATCCTACAGGAAGCCAGAAAAAGACAATTTAGATATAAAGGAATGCCAATCAGGGTCACACAAGACATTGCAAGTTCTACTCTGAATGATCGTAAGGCATGGAACATGATCTTCAGAAAGGCAAGAGAGCTGGGTCTTCAACAAAGAATCAGCTACCCAGCAAAACTGACTATATACTTCCAAGGGAAAGTATGGGCATTCAACAAAATAGAAGATTTCCAACTTTTTGCAAAGAAAAGACCAGAGCTCTGTGGAAAGTTTGATACCAAAAAACAAAGAGCAAGGAATACCTGAAAAGGTAAATATGACGGAAAGGGAAAAGGAGAAAAATGTTATCTTCTTCTTTTACTCAAACTCTCTTCTATAAGGACTACATTTATATCAATCTATGTATACTAACATGTGGGGAAAATATAATGTATAAATAGGGGGTAAAGAAAGACCAAATAGAATAATCTTTCTCACACAAAGATTCACATGGGAAGGGGAGGGGAAGAAAACTCCTATAAGAAGGAGAGGAAGAGAGGGTTTTTTACTTAAACCTTAATCTCAGGGAAATCAACTCTGAGAGGGAAAAACATCCAGATCCATTGGGATCTTGAATTCTATCTTACCCAACAAGGGTAGGGAGAAGGGAAAACCAAGGGGGGAGGGGGAGAGGGAAAACAAAAAGGGAGGGAAAGAGAGGGGGGAGGGAGGGGAACAAAAAGGGAGGGACTAAAAAGGGAAACATCAAGGGAGGGGACAAGGGGGACTGGTTCAAAGTAAATCACTGGACTAAAAGGTAGAGCCGAAGAAGAAAAGGTTAGAATTAGGGAAGGATATCAAAATGCCAGGGAGTCCACAAATGACAATCATAACTTTGAAAGTGAATGGGATGAACTCACCCATAAAACGTAGACAAATAGCAGAATGGATTAGAATCCAAAACCCTACCATATGTTGTCTTCAAGAAACACACATGAGGCGGGTTGACACCCACAAGGTCAGAATTAAAGGATGGAGTAAGACCTTCTGGGCCTCAACTGACAGAAAGAAGGCAAGAGTGGCAATCATGATATCTGATAAAGCCAAAGCAAAAATAGACCTGATCAAAAGGGATAGGGAAGGTAATTATATTTTGTTAAAAGGGACTTTAGATAATGAGGAAATATCATTAATCAACATGTATGCACCAAATAATATAGCACCCAAATTTCTAATGGAGAAACTAGGAGAATTGAAGGAAGAAATAGACAGTAAAACCATATTAGTGGGAGACTTAAACCAACCATTATCAAATTTAGATAAATCAAATCAAAAAATAAATAAGAAAGAGGTAAAAGAAGTGAATGAAATCTTAGAAAAATTAGAATTAATAGACATATGGAGAAAAATAAATAGGGATAAAAAGGAATACACCTTCTTCTCAGCACCACATGGCACATTCACAAAAATTGACCATACATTAGGTCACAGAAACATAGCACACAAATGCAGAAAAGCAGAAATAATGAATGCAGCCTTCTCAGATCACAAGGCAATAAAAATAATGATTAGTAATGGTACATGGAAAACCAAATCTAAAACCAATTGGAAATTAAACAATATGATACTCCAAAATTATTTAGTTAAAGAAGAAATCATAGAAACAATTAATAATTTCATCGAGGAAAATGACAATGGCGAGACATCCTTTCAAACCTTTTGGGATGCAGCCAAAGTGGTAATCAGAGATAAATTCATATTCCTGAATGCTTATATTAACAAACTAGGGAGAGCAGAGATCAATCAATTGGAAATGCAAATGAAAAAACTCAAAAGCAATCAAATTAAAACTCCCCAGCAGAAAACCAAACTAGAAATCCTAAAAATTAAGGGAGAAATTAATAAAATCGAAAGTGACAGAACTATTGATTTAATAAATAAGACAAGAAGCTGGTACTTTGAAAAAACAAACACAATAGACAAAGTACTGGTCAATCTAATTAAAAAAAGGAAGGAAGAAAAGCAAATTAACAGCATTAAAGATGAAAAGGGGGACAGCACCTCCGATGAAGAGGAAATTAAGGCAATCATTAGAAATTACTTTGCCCAATTATATGGCAATAAATACACCAATTTAGGGGATATGGATGAATATATACAAAAATACAAACTGCCTAGACTAACAGAAGAGGAAATAGAATTCTTAAATAATCCCATATCAGAAAATGAAATCCAACAAGCCATCAAAGAACTTCCTAAGAAAAAATCCCCAGGGCCTGATGGATTCACCAGTGAATTCTATCAAACATTCAGAGAACAGTTAATCCCAATACTATACAAACTATTTGACATAATAAGCAAAGAGGGAGTTCTACCAAACTCCTTTTATGACACAAACATGGTACTGATTCCAAAACCAGGCAGGTCAAAAACAGAGAAAGAAAACTATAGACCAATTTCCCTAATGAATATAGATGCAAAAATCTTAAATAGGATACTAGCAAAAAGACTCCAGCAAGTGATCAGAAGGATCATTCACCATGATCAAGTAGGATTTATACCAGGGATGCAGGGCTGGTTCAATATTAGGAAAACCATCCATATAATTGACCACATCAACAAGCAAACCAGCAAGAACCACATGATTATCTCAATAAACGCAGAAAAAGCATTTGATAAAATACAACACCCATTCCTACTAAAAACACTAGAAAGCATAGGAATAGAAGGGTCATTCCTAAAAATAATAAACAGTATATATCTAAAACCATCAGCTAATATCATCTGCAATGGGGATAAACTAGACGCATTCCCAATAAGATCAGGAGTGAAACAAGGATGCCCATTATCACCTCTACTATTTGACATTGTACTAGAAACACTAGCAGTAGCAATTAGAGAAGAAAAAGAAATTGAAGGCATCAAAATAGGCAAGGAGGAGACCAAGTTATCACTCTTTGCGGATGACATGATGGTCTACTTAAAGAATCCTAGAGATTCAACCAAAAAGCTAATTGAAATAATCAACAACTTTAGCAAAGTTGCAGGATACAAAATAAACCCACATAAATCATCAGATTTTCTATATATCTGCAACACAGCTCAGCAGCAAGAACTAGAAAGAGAAATCCCATTCAAAATCACCTTAGACAAAATAAAATACCTAGGAATCTACCTCCCGAGACAAACACAGGAACTATATGAACACAACTACAAAACACTCGCCACACAACTAAAACTAGACTTGAGCAAATGGAAAAACATTAACTGCTCATGGATAGGACGAGCCAATATAATAAAAATGACCATCCTACCCAAACTTATTTATCTATTTAGTGCCATACCCATTGAACTACCAAAATACTTCTTCACTGATTTAGAAAAAACCATAACAAAGTTCATTTGGAAGAACAAAAAATCAAGGATATCCAGGGAAATAATGAAAAAAAAACACATATGATGGGGGCCTTGCAGTCCCTGACCTTAAACTATATTACAAAGCAGCAGTCATCAAAACAATTTGGTACTGGCTAAGAAACAGAAAGGAAGATCAGTGGAATAGACTGGGGGAAAGCGACCTCAGCAAGACAGTATACGATAAACCCAAAGATCCCAGCTTTTGGGACAAAAATCCACTATTCGATAAAAACTGCTGGGAAAATTGGAAGACAGTGTGGGAGAGACTAGGAATAGATCAACACCTCACACCCTACACAAATATAAATTCAAAATGGGTGAGTGACTTAAACATAAAGAAGGAAACCATAAGTAAATTGGGTAAACACAGAATAGTATACATGTCAGACCTTTGGGAGGGGAAAGGCTTTAAAACCAAGCAAGACATAGAAAGAATCACAAAATGTAAAATAAATAATTTTGACTACATCAAACTAAAAAGCTTTTGTACAAACAAAACCAATGTAACTAAAATCAGAAGGGAAACAACAAATTGGGAAAAAATCTTCATAGAAACCTCTGACAAAGGTTTAATTACTCATATTTATAAAGAGCTAAATCAATTGTACAAAAAATCAAGCCATTCTCCAATTGATAAATGGGCAAGGGACATGGATAGGCAGTTCTCAGATAAAGAAATCAAAACTATTAATAAGCACATGAAGAAGTGTTCTAAATCTCTTATAATCAGAGAGATGCAAATCAAAACAACTCTGAGGTATCACCTCACACCTAGCAGATTGGCTAACATAACAGCAAAGGAAAGTAACGAATGCTGGAGGGGATGTGGCAAAGTAGGGACATTAATTCATTGCTGGTGGAGTTGTGAACTGATCCAACCATTCTGGAGGGCAATTTGGAACTATGCCCAAAGGGCGACAAAAGAATATCTACCCTTTGATCCAGCCATAGCACTGCTGGGTCTGTACCCCAAAGAGATAATGGACAAAAAGACTTGTACAAAAATATTCATAGCTGCGCTCTTTGTGGTGGCCCAAAACTGGAAAATGAGGGGATGCCCATCAATTGGGGAATGGCTGAACAAACTGTGGTATATGTTGGTGATGGAATACTATTGTGCATAAAGTGGAGGAGTTCCATGGAGACTGGAACAACCTCCAGGAAGTGATGCAGAGCGAGAGGAGCAGAACCAGGAGAACATTGTACACAGAGACTAATACACTGTGGTACAATCAAATGTAATGGACTTCTCCATTAATGGCGGTGTAATGTCCCTGAACAACTTGCAGGGATCCAGGAGAAAAAAACACCATTCATAAGCAAAGGATAAACTATGGGAGTGGAAACACCGAGGAAAAGCAACTGCCTGAATACAGTGGTTGAGGGGACATGACAGAGGAGAGACTCTAAATGAACACTCTAATGCAAATATTAACAACATAGCAATGGGTTCAAATCAAGAAAACATGTAATGCCCAGTGGACTTACGCATAGGCTATGGGGGGTGGGGGGGAGGAAAAGAAAATGATCTATGTCTTTAATGAATAATGCTTGGAAATGATCAAATAAAATATTTTTAAAAAAGGTAGGTAGGGAGAAGATTAGAGATGGCTTTCAATACCATCATCAGTAATTTGAAATTTGTTGTTAGCTGATGGTACAACAAACATTGCTTTTTGAGCAAGGGAATAAAAAAAGGGCAAAACAAAAAAAATATTTAAAGCAGCTCTTTTTGTGGGGGCAAAAGTGAGGGGATGCTCATCCACTGGAATATGACTGAGTAAGTTATGGTATATGATTGTAATGGAATACTATTGTGCTCTAAGAAATGCAAGCAGGAAAACCTGGAAAAACTGACATGAACTGAAGTAGAGTGAAATAAGCAGAACCAGAAGAACATTGTACCCAGTGACAGGAATATTGTACAATGGACTACTGTGAATAATAGAAAAAGGAAAAGAATAACTGAATGTCCATCTTTAGAGAACTCACAAATGCAATTAAGCAAGCAAACAAGATAGATAGGTAGATAAATTAGATAGATAGATAGATAGATAGATAGATAGATAGATAGATAGATAAATAGATAGATAGATAGGTAGATAGATAGATAGATAAATAGATAGATTGATAGATAGATAGATAGATAGATAGATAGATAGATAGATAGATAGATAGATGGACAGATAGATACAAAAATACATAGATAAATGGATGGACAGATAGATAGATAGATAGATAGATAGATAGATAGATAGATAGATGGATAGATAGATACATAGATAGATGGATGGACAGATAGATAGATAGATAGATAGATAGATAGATAGATAGATAGATAGATAGATGGATAGATAGATAGATAGATAGATAGATAGATAGATAGATAGACAGACAGACAGACAGACAGACAGATAGATAGATAGATAGATAGATAGATAGATAGATAGATAGATAGATAGACAGACAGACAGATAGATAGACAGATAGATAAAAGATATAGATAGGTAGTTGTTTTGGGGGGGTTGGGGGTTAAATGATGTCTTCTTTACTGTGGGGAGAGGACGTGAGAGAGGAAGATACCTGGCAACTTTAATGTAAAGAATAAACATCAAAAAAGGAAAAGCCTATATAAATATGATTACTCTAGCTGTAGCTCTAGTTCTTTGGTTCTTTCCATATATATATATATATATATATACATATACATATGTATATGTATATATATATATATAATATTTACTTTTGTTGTTGTTCAGTCATTTCAGGCATGTTCAATTCTTTGTGTCCTTATTTGGGTTTTTCTTGGACAAGAAACTGGAGTAGTTTACCATTTCCTTCTCCAGCTCATTTTAAAAATAAGGAAACCGAGGCAAAAAGATGAAGTGACTTGCCCAGGATTACCCAGCTAGTAAGTGTCTGAGTCTGGATTTGAACTCAGGTCCTCCTGACTCCCTGAGCACCTAGATGCTCATGTTATATCTGTATAATCTCATATTTGCCAAATCCCAAAATCCTGAGCTGAAGTTCCCTTAAAATGATGGAATGGTCAGGACCCCACTTCCAAGAGACCTTGTTAATAGTCAATAAAGGACTCTACCTTCTTGTTAGACAGCTTTGACAGTGGGGGTTTGGCTTCTAAGTGATATCACCCCAGTCTATTTTGACTCTTAGATTTCCCTTTTAGCTATCCCCAATAGGCTCAGAGAATGAATCATGGGGCTGAGAGATAGAAGATTATTGAGACTGCAAAATCATCCATTAAGAAGAAGGACACTGTGAGACCATAGCATCCAAGAACCCAATCTTAGACCTAGAAGGAACCTTCGGTATCCATTTTTACACATAAGGAAACCAAGAAGGTAAAGGACTTGCCCAAGGTCACCCAAGGACCAGGTTGGTTTGGGGAAGAGGGTAAGGGGAGTGGGGGAAGAGCAATAATGATAATAGCTGATGTTTCTAAGGCACTTAAAATCTGAAATGTGCTTACTGATCAGAAATGCATTATTTTATTTCATGTTCAAAACAACCTGGTGGGGGGGGGGGTTAGTCTCATTTTTCAAATAAGGAATGGAGGCTCAGAAACATTAAGGGACGTGCTCAGATTATCCAGAGGCTGAACGTTTGAGGTGGAATTCAAAGCCCAAGTTTTCTGACTCCAAACCTGCAGCTTTTTCTATCATCCCAGGCTCTTTTTTCCAGTATTATTTTATGATTGATTTTTTTTACAGGATCTCAGAGTCGAGAGGGAACTCAGAGGCTTTCTACTCTGAGTCATCTCAAACCAGGAATTGGTTTTACAACATCCCAGACAAGTGGTCGTTGCCTATCATTTAAAGTTCATGACATCCAGTTAGGGAGAGGCATGATTGATTTTAGTCTGAGTTCTTCTTGGGATCTGATACCTCAGTTCTTTGCTATTTAAAATTTCATCTGTGCATTCAGTAAGATGTCAAAATAATACCAGCAGCTTATAAACTCAATTCCTCTAAGTTTTTTAAACCCTTACCTTTTGTCTTAGTAGAAATTCTAAGACAGAAGAGCAATAAGGGTTAGGCAGTTGGGGTAAAGTGACTTGCCCAGGGTCACACAACTAGGAAATGTCTGAGGTCAGATTTGAAACCAGGTCTTCCTGCTACTCTATCCACTGTGCTACCTATCTACCCTTCTTCTAAGGCTTTAAAACAAACACTTAGCAACGACTGGTTCCTGGATACCTTCTTTCAATCTCTCTGGAAAAGGGCAGTCAAGTTGAATGAACACTAGCTTCCCATCCTCCCCTTCTCTGGCATTAATCCCAACTAGACTGTAAGCTCCTTGGCAGAGAGCAAATCTTATCTTGTTTGTTCCCTATGGAGCCTTCCAGAGCACATGTAGATAGAAGACACTGAATAAATGTGTTAATTGACTCTCAGCCTTCACATTAAGTAGTTTGAAGTTGAAATGTAAATTGTACAGAAATTTTACATTAATTAAAATTCAGTTTCAAGATTTAGGATTTCTGAGTCATCATCCATGCTGGTCAATAATTAATAATATTAACCACAGCTGACATTTATGAAGGTTATAAAGTTTACAAATCACTTCGTATATATCATTTCATTTGAGCCTCCCAGCTTTGTTGGGAGGGAGGTAGCAATGATATTATTATCCCAGATGAGGAAATTGTTGTTATCGACTCATTTCAGTACTATCTTTGTGACCCCGTTTGTAATTTTCTTGGCAAAGATACTGGAGTGGTTTGCCATTTCCTCCTCCAGCTCATTTTATAGATGAGGGAATTGAGACAAACGGTGAAGTGACTCACCTAGGATCACACAGCTAGTAAATATCCAAAGCCAGATTTGAACTCAAATATTCCTGACCCCCGGCATTCTATCTGCTCTGCCAGCTAGCTGCCCAGATGAGGAACCACGTTTCAAAAACTTAAATGGCTTGCCTGTGGTTTACACAGTTATTGTCAGAGCTGAGATTTGAATATGGCTCTTCTTGACTTTAAGTATAATAGAGGCAGCTGGATAGCTGGATGCACTGGATCATATAGTGGATAGAGCACTAGACTTAGTCAGGAAGACATTCAAATCCAGCCTCAGAAACTGACTTAATATCTAAGTGATCCTGGGAAAGCCATTCAAACTCAATTTCCTCATCTATAAAATGGAGATAATATTAACAACTAGTCTAGGGTTGTTGGGAGGATCAAATGAAATAAATTTAAATGCTTCCTTCCTTCCTTCCTTCCTTCCTTCCTTCCTTCCTTCCTTCCTTCCTTCCTTCCTTCCTTCCTTCCTTTCCTTCCTTCCTTCCTTCCTTCTCTTCCTTTCTTCCTTCTTTTCTTCTTCCTTCCTTCCTTCCTTCCTTCCTTCCTTCCTTCCTTCCTTCCTTCCTTCCTTTCTTCCTTCTTTTCTTCCTTCCTTCCTTCCTTCCTTCCTTCCTTCCCTTCCTTCCTTCCTTCCTTCCTTCCTTCCTTCCTTCCTTCCTTCCTTCCTTCCTTCCTTCCTTCCTTCCTTCTTCCAGGATCTTTTCTAAGTGCTGGGAAATTACTGACATTATCCACTAAGGTATAAAAAGAGTTAAAATCTGTATCAGTATGAGGAGAACTCACATGAATGAGATCAAAGGTTCTTGCAGAAATGAAGTAAGTCCAATTTTTATCTGATGACTAAAGACCTCTCATGGCCTTGGGTGGTCATTCTGGACATATTTTTTCATTGTATATTAATATAGAATTGGAAAGTTAGGATCATCTGTCAGTGGTTGTATTTAGAACTTGAAGAAACTTTACAGTTTACATAGTTCAACTCTCCCATTTTACAGATGAAGAAACTGGGTTCTAGAGAGTTTACATGGCTTGTCCAAAGCAAATCTCGAACCCACATTCCCCTAGACTCTTTATATAGATATGAGAGAACACATGCCTCAGATTTGGGGGAGAGGATGCCTTATGCCAACTATACTCTCAGAGTAAATACCTGTTTCTAAAAGCTAATTTAGTGTAACTAGGGGGAAGAACACTGGTGGGGGCTTGTGCTCTATAACATTAGAAGAACACCGCCTTCTCCCAAGATCCTTAGGGTTATTCCTAGAAACCTAAGGAAAGACATAATAGCCACACTGACTCATTAACTCAAATGGGAGTTGGAGCAATAACCCAAGAGAGTGTGTTACATTACAAAATGGACCCTTTTCTCCCATTTGCTTCCCTCTCCTCTTCCGTATGCCTTTTAGTACTAGCAGGCAAAAATCAATAATCAGATTAAACTAAGTTCAATAATATGATGATGCATTGAATTTCTCATATGTATTTAGTTTCATGTTTTGGCAAAAACCATGTTATTAATCACAATAAAACCTGAAGGAATACATGTCTTTCTTCATTTTCCTTAGATCTTGAGGGAATTCACAGTAAATTTCTTTAACAATTTAACAACTATCTGTGACACCCCCATCAATTTTATTAGTTACTATATCAGAAATCTTTTTTTCCTAAGGAAAAAACCACTCTGCACATGCATATGTACATTTGATGTATCCCAGATATCAGCCTGGTATTTTTGCTTCATCTAATTTGGTTTCCTAAAAGCAGGATACAGACAACATTCTAATTAATGGAGGCATCCCGTTGCATTAGATCTGGTTGAACATATGGATACTATAGGATTATCAGCATAAGGGTCAGAGAACAGAGGTGAATGTATAAGAAACCTATGAAGGAGGTGAGATCTATCTTCAGTGCTTTTCCTTTACATCTTGCAATATCCTGTTTTCACTTTGATGATGACTTTTTTCATTTCTTGCCCATCACTTCTCTGTTCATGTACCCAATGACTGTATTTGTTCTCTGTTACATGTCCCATCAAAATCTGCTTTCAGAAAGGAGTCCATAAACTCATTTAAAATAATAAAATCTGGCCTCAGAAACTTCTGAGCTGTGTGACCCTGGGCAAGTCACTTAACTCCAATTATCTAGCCCTTGTTGCTCTTTTGTCTTAAGAGTTCATACTAAGATAGTTTAAAAATAAATAAAATAATGGAGAGTAAATGACTGATGAGATTTCCTTCAGTATCTATCCTGGCATAGTTTGTGTTTTAGTAGGGAACAAAGTCTCAAGACAAAGGAATAAATCTCTAATGGTGATCACACTAGCTTCAGGATCAGTTATGGAGTATTTCTTTGGGGAGGAGGGAAAGTGATGGCATTTCTAGTTACCCTCCAATCACTTTTCACAGACAATTAATTACCTGTACCCTATCTACTCATAAAAGTTTTCTCTGTAAATAGATAAATACTCCTAGAAGCATTCATTGAAAGGACCCAAGGGAGAAGAAACGATGTTGATTTGGAGTGTTACGTTTTACAATGAGAAAGCGCTAAAGAGTTTTTAGTTGCTATAGAAATTGGGTCAATGTAGAAATAATAATAATAATAAATAACTACCATTTAGATAGCACTTACTATGTGTCAGGCATTTGGTAAGCACTTTACAAAGATTTTCTCCTTTGATCCTCACAATCACCCTGGGAGATAGGTGTTATTTCCCCCATTTTACTGATAAAGAAACTGAGGCAGATTGTGGGTTAAAGTGGGACTTGCCCAGGGTCACATAGCTAGTGTGACTGAATGTGTTTAGTTGGATTTGAACTCAAGTTTTCCTGATTCCAGGTCCAGTGCTCCACTGTGACACCTAGATAGGTAGCAGGTGCTTACTAAATGCACATTAACTGAATTATGGCCAAAAACATTAACATCTTGGTGGCCAAATAACTTCTGGTGATTGGTTTTTCTCAAGTTAGCTCAGTTGAGCCTTAGACAGCAGACCCATAGTCCACTGCTGAACTCACTTGAAGCCTTTGCAACATGGTGGGACTTTCCAAAGATTGGGCTCCTCTGACCCAGCCTCTTGAATCGAGAGTCCCCTCCATGCCAAAGCAAGCTCTGTGACTAGAAACTGAGTGGATGAATCAACTTAGTACGGTGGGAAAATGGAATAAAATAGTTTTAAATGGATTTTCAGGAAGAGGAATTGAAACAAATGTAGTTCCCTGGATCATTCTCAGTCAACTCTTAGTTATAGCCAGAAAATGTAATTAGCCACAGTAGCCCCTTCCCTGAACATGCCCATTAATCACATTTTTTACTGTAGCCTGACTTCCTCCAGCCCTTGCCCACCTGCTCCATATTTGTCTTTCCTTCGTGAAGGAGATGGATTTGTGAAACTGATATCATCTAGAGGGAAATCTAATAGGGAGCCCATTCAAGAAGCCTGCAGAGAGGGTTAGGCAATTTTTACGTTGGAATGAAAAGAATGGAGTATTAGAATCAGAAGACCTTATATAACAGTCCTGGCTCTAGCATTTTCTAGCTGGGTGACATTGAAAGAGTCAGTCATCTCCTTGAGCCTCAGTTTCTTCATCTGTAAAATGATAATACACAAACCACTGCACAGAATGGTAGTAAGGAATACACTTTGTAAGTCTTGGAGGGCCACAGAAATGAGAGCTTTAATAAGTAAGTAACAGCAGGGCAGTCTGGTATAGTGGGAAGAGTCAGACAGAGACACTGAGGGAGAAGAGAAGAGAAGAGAAGAGAAGAGAAGAGAAGAGAAGAGAAGAGAAGAGAAGAGAAGAGAAGAGAAGAGAAGAGAAGAGAAGAGAAGAGAAGAGAAGAGAAGAGAAGAGAAGAGAAGAGAAGAGAGACAGATAAACACAAAGAAAAAAAGAAGAGAGAAAAAGAGGAAGCAGTAAAGAGAGCAGTGGAGAGAAGAGATAAAGGAGATATAGAGAGACAGAAAGATGGGAGAGAGAGAAGAAGAGAGAAAGAGGGAGAAGACAAAGAAAGAGGAAAGAAAGGAGAGAGAGGGAGAAGGAAAGGAAGAAGGAGAAGAGAGAGAGGGAGAGAGAGAGAGAGAGAGAGAGAGAGAGAGAGAGAGAGAGAGAGAGGAGAGAGAGGAGAGAGAGTGAGAGAGAGAGAATTTGGGTTCAGAGACAAGACTATCTAAATTCAAATTCCAAATCTGACTCATACTGGCTGGCAAGTCATTTAACCTCTCAGTGTCTCTGGCAACTATGCTGAACTATGGGTGCCAATCTATACTAGTAGAGTTAATTTCCTCACAGTGAAATTCTGTAAACCAATGAAATCACAAGCCTTGCCAAAAAAAAAAAAAGATGATGCATTTTCACAAAATCTAATCTCTCTGTTCCTAGAACCTTGTGGCATAGGCTCCAATGGGGGGAAAAAGACAGAGAGGAAATCATTCCTATTTCTCTTTATTGTTATTTAAAGTTACACAGATTTCAAAGATCTATTTGGTTTCTATCTTATAAAATTTATGCTAAATTTATTAAAATCTGAGTACAGGTTATTATCCCCTCTTCTCTCCAACCAGTATATAATAAGCTCCTCAAAGGCAAGGACCAGTTCCATTGTGTCTTTGTAACTTCAGTGTTTAACATGGTGCCTGGCACATAGTAAATGCTTAATAATTATTTGTTGAACATTTAAGACCAACGCAATTCAAAGTAACCATTCATGAAATCACCAAATAAGAGGTGAAGAATTTCCTTCTAATTCAACAGGTTGGTGGAGGAGGAGAAAGGGGGGAAGGGTAGCAGAGGCAAGATGGCAGAGAGGATACACAGACCCACTTGATCTTTACCAAATTACCCTCCAGAAAAATTCTTATATAATGCCTTGAAATGAATTCTAGAGCAGCATAACCCACAAAAAGATGGGGCAAAATAATTTTTCAGCTCAAAACAAACTAGAGGGCCAATAAGAAAGATCTAATGCACTAGAGTAGAAATGGAGCCCAAAGCAGCACCACAAGACAGGTCTCAACCTGGCAAGTGGCCTATGGGGTGGCTGAATCAGCAACAATGCTCCTGAAGTTCTTAGCCACAGACACACAGACAGTAATGGTGGGGGGGAGGGGGGGTCAGATAATTATTCAGAAAGAGATTACAGGTCCCTTTGCTACCTTCTGAGTGCAAAACTCTTATTGCATTGTCCTTATGTAGATCCGCATAATAGTCCTGGGTCACAGTCTCAGGGTGAGAAGGAGCACAAGTACACATCAGTGCTTATAGCTGTGGGAAGCAGGGAGCACTGGTCACAGCTCCAGGGCAGAAAAGGGTGTTTATGATTATTCTCAGAACAGAGCACAGGCCAGGAGAGTATTAAACACTTCTCTCCTTACATTATACCACCTTGGAAGAACTGAAAGTTTATAGATCCTTAGAGCTAGCTCTAAAGGCAGTTGCACAAAGATTCTGAAGCTTGGAACAGTGCTCCCTTCACCACAATTGCAAAGTCCAACTTTAACAGTTTTTTTTTGGTTAAAAGAAAAGGAAAAAGATTGGAAAATGAGCAAACAACAAAAAAGAAACTCTGAATGTTGGAAGTAATTCTGGTTCTGGGAAGTCCAAAACACAAACTCAGGAAAAAACAACAAAATCAATACAATGGCAGCCAAAGCCTCCAAGAAAAATATGAATTGCTCTCAAGCCCCCCCCCCAAAAAAAGAATTAATGGAGGAGTTCAAGAAAAATTTTAAAAAAATCAAAAAGAGTCAATAGCCTGGTAAAGGAGTCACAAAAATACTGAATTAATTCAATTCAACAGATTAATAACACAAATTTGAGTTATACTTTTGGTTTCTCATTAGGATTATAATAGTCATCACCCAGAACAGATGCCTCACTTATGCAATTAAACTGATTATTTTCTGCAGTTTGCTTTTAACAGTAATATAATTTTTTAAAGGAAGGAAACAAGCATTTTTAAGGGCTAGGTATTGTGCTAAGCACTTTACAAATATTATCTCATTTTATGCTCACAACAACCCTGAAAGATAGATGCCATTATTATCCTCATTTTGCAGGCGAATGGAATGAAAGCATAAAGCAGTTGTGTCTTGCTTGGGCTCATGCATCTGATGGAGGAGGAGGAGGAGGGAGGAGGAGGAGGAGAGAAGAAGAAGAAGAAGAAGAAGAAGAAGAAGAAGAAGAAGAAGAAGAAGAAGAAGAAGAAGAAGAAGAAGAAGAAGAAGAAGAAGAAGAAGAAGAAGAAGAAGAAGAAGAAGAAGAAGAAGAAGAAGAAGAAGAAGAAGAAGAAGAAGAAGAAGAAGAAGAAGAAGAAGAAGAAGAAGAAGAAGAAGAAGAAGAAGAAGAAGAAGAAGAAGAAGAAGAAGAAGAAGAAGAGAAGAAGAAGAAGAAGAAGAAGAAGAAGAAGAAGAAGAAGAAGAAGAAGAAGAAGAGAAGAAAGAAGAAGAAGAAGAAGGAGGAGGAGGAGGAGGAGGAGGAGGAGGAAAGAGGAAGAGGAAGAAGAGGAAGAGGAAGAAGGAGGAGGAGGAGAAGGAGGAGGAGGAGGAAAGAGGGAAGGAGGAGGAGAGGGAGGAGGAAAGTGAGAAGAGGAGGAGATGGAAGAGGAAAGAGGGAAAAGGAGGAGATGGAGGAGGAGGAGGAGGAGGTGGAGGAGATGGAGAAGAACTAACATTTATATAGTATTGTACTAAGTACTATCTCATTTGATCCTAACAATGACCCTAGGAGGTCGGTGCTATTACTATCCCATTTTATAGATCGAGGAAACTGAGGTAGACAGACGTTAAATCGACTTGCCCA